>NW_026613261.1:733288-948288 GCF_029220125.1 Pseudoliparis swirei | reverse complement strand
GTGGTGGTGATGGTGGCGATGGGGTGGCGGGGGGGAAGAGGTGGGAGCCTGGACAGGGCAGTGAGAAGCAGGCTGTGGGTGGAGTCGGGAGCGAGGGAAAAAAGGAAAAGCGGACCAAGAAAATGGAGGGATGTGGGGGATCTGCCAAGACAGTGGGGTAGAGGCTGTGGGTGAGGTGGGAAGTGGGAGGAGGAAGGAAAACAAGAAAAGAAGGGGAAAAAAACAAACAAAAAGATTTAAAAACAACAAAAATATTGGTGATGGTGGTGATGGTGGCACGGGCTTAGAGGTGGAAGTGGGAGTGGGGTGGAGAATAATGAGGAAAGTGGAAAGAGGAGGAAAAGGAAATAAAGACGAGGACAAGGGTGGTGAGAAGCCCATAGAGGGGTAGGAAGGTGGGTGGAGGCGAAGAGGTGGAGGAGGACGGTGCAGAAGAGGGGCGGAGCAGGTAGAGATGGATGAGGAGGAAGCAGGGGCAGAAAGGGCCCCAAAGAAAGAAGAGCGCCAGAGCGCTGGCAGCGAGGCCAAGGCCAGCAGGGTGGAGGAGAGGAGGAGGAGTCAGGGGGCCGGTGGAGGACAGCAGTGATGAGGAGGGGCAGGCGACAGCGACTCTACTCTAGTTTTAACAAACAGTCAAGCTCAAAAACTTCATACAGTGGATGAAATAAGCCAGTTTTTACACAGAACAAAACAAAAGGAGGAAAGTGGAGGTCAGGATCACTTCCTGACCTCGTGAACTTTGTACAGTCTTGCAGATATTATATGAAAAAGAAAAAGTTTGAAAAGCAAGAGGTTTTTAGGATTAAAAAGATTTTACTCAAAGTAAAGGAGTGCATCCAGCAGGGGGAGGTGGAGAGCTCCAATGTTTTATTTGATTTGTTGATTTTAAGTTTTATTTGTTTTTTAAACTCTTCTTTTAATGAACACATTCAGAGTCGGAGTTTTAAACGTAAATGGAGCGAGGGACAGTAAGAAGAGAACATCTATTTATGAATTTAACAAGATGAAAGCCAACGATGTTCTCTTCTTACAAGAGACGCACAGCGACAGCACCAACGAGGCGGACTGGAGGAGGGAGTGGGGGGGGGAAGTTCTCCTGAGCCACAACACCAACCTCAGCGGAGGAGTGGGCTTCCTCTTCTCCAGGGCCTTCAGCCGACGGTCAGTGGAGGTCAAAGACATCGTGGAGGGAGGCTGTTCTTTGTGAAAGCACGGTTCGACCCTTTTAATGTTGTTTTAATTAATGTCTATGCTCCAACAACCGGGGCAGAGAGGAAGCTGTTTTTATCCAAAATTAATGATGTTTTAAATGACTGTGCCTCGGAGGATATTTTATTCTTGGGGGGGGATTTTAACTGCACAGAGGATGATTTTAAGACAGAAATCACACAGAGCCACATCCAGCTTCACAGCAGGTGCTGAGGAGGCTGGTCCATTCTCATGGCCTGGTGGACGTGTGGAGAAGGATGCATCCGGACTGCCGACAGTACACATGGTCCCACGTTAGGGAGGAAGGATCTCCTCAGCCAGGTTAGACCGTATTTATGTTTTTAAGCACCATTTTAGTATTTTTAAAATGTGCAGCATTGTTCCGGCTGGTTTTACTGATCACTCTTTGGTTTTATGTCATGTTTTTATCAGGAACTTTTTACCCAGGAGCGCATATTGGCATTTTAATACAGTTTTAACTTTCGATAGGAGTTTGAGAGAGGTGTTGTGTTATTTTGGGGCATTTTAGGCTGAGGAAGAGTGATTTTAATAATCTTAGGCAGTGGTGGGACCGTGGTAAGGTAGAAATTAAGCTCCTTTGTCAGCAGCACACTTTCAACGTCACTAGAGACGTCACCAGATCTATGAAGGACCTGGAGACTGAGATAGTGGACCTAGAAAGTTTAAGCGAGTCCACAGGAGATCGAGGACATATTGAAGTCCTCAAAGTAAAAAGCTCACCGACCTGTTGAGTTAGTACAAGGCGCACTGGTCAGGTCCCGATTCCAGACCATCGCGGAGATGGACACTCCTCTAGCTTCTTCTTCGGCCTGGAGAAGAGGAGTGGGCAGGGGCGAGTGATCCACTCACTGCTGACGGACGCAGGGCAGCGGTTGTGGAGCCAAGCCAGATCCGGAAGCGGCGGTGGGGTTTTCCTCCCTTTATGCCACTGAGTATAGGGAGGAGGAGAGTCAGCGGAGGGGCTCTGTGGGAGCTGCCTCAGGTCTCCGAGGAGACTAATGAGGAGCTCGACAGACCCATAACCCCAAGAGCTGAAAGCTGCCCTGCAGGAATGCAGGAGGCGCGCCCGGATCGACGGCCTCCCGCTGAGTTTTACAAAATACTGGGATGTCCTCGGAGGACATCCTAGACGCGTCTTCAACGAGTCTGGCCTCTGGTTCCATGCCGGTGTCCTGCGGAGGGCAGTGCTGACGCTACTGCCGAAAAAAACCCGCAGGACATCGGTAACTGGCGCCTGTGTCTCTGCTGTGTGTGGATTACAAGCTTCTGTCCAGGGTCCTGGCCTCCAGGCTGAGGGGAGCTATGGAGCAGGTCCTCCATCGGGACCAGACCTACTGTGTGCCCGGCAGGTCCATGGTGGATAACGTCCACCTCATTCGGGATGTTTTGGAGGTCTGCAGCTCGTTGGGTATGGATACTGGTCTGATTTCTCTAGATCAGGAAAAGGCTTTTGACCGCGTTGAACACAGTTTCCTCTGGAAAGTTCTGGGGAAGTTTGGGTTCAGCGCTGGTTTCATAGCTAAGATCAAGGTGTTGTACAGTAATGTTGAGAGTGTGCTGAAGATAAACGGCAGGCTGTGTGCTCCTTTTAGAGTGAGTAGAGGTCCGGCAGGGCTGTGCTCTGTCCGGGATGCTCTACGCACTCTCCTCGAGCCCTCCTCATTAAAATACGCTCTAGCCTACATGGTTTGTTTTACCTGGTTTTAGTAAAGGAATGATTTTATCGGCATATGCCGACGACGTTGTTGTTTTTATCAAGAATCAAAACGATGTAAACCTTTTAAATCAAATAGTACATGATTTTAGCACGGCATCATCAGCGGTGAACTGGAAGAAAGCGAAGCCCTCGCTGTGGGGGAGTGGCGTGGCGGCCTCCCGGTTCTTCCACAAAAACTCATATGGAAGACGGACGGTTTTAAATATTTAGGAATATACCTGGGGAAACCGAGCATGGTCCAGAAGAACTGGGAGGGCGTCACAGAGAAGATAGAGGGGAAACTTTCCAAGTGGAAGTGGCTGCTCCCCGAGATGTCTTTTAAAGGTAGAGTACTGGTTTTAAACAATCTTATTGCATCCCAACTGTGGCACAGGTTGACAGTTTTAGACCCTCCCTCGGGCTTCTTAGCCAACATACAAAAGAAGATGGTGGATTTCTTTTGGGAGGGTCTACACTGGGTGCCACAGGGGGTGCTGTTTTTAGCCAGAGAGGAGGGGACAGGGCCTTGTCCACCTGGCCAGCAGACGGCCACTTTAGATTACAGTTTGTTCAGAAGTTTTTAACGAGTCCGGGGTTTTTAGTGTGGCGAGACGTGGCCAGCTGCATCCTCAGACGTGCTGACAACCTAGGGCTGGATACTGCTCTGTTTTTAATAGACCCCAGCTTTTTAAAACTAAGTGGGCTGCCTCCTTTTTATCAGGGTGTTTTTAAGTCGTGGGCCCTTTTAAGCACGAAGGTGCCCACAGTCTGACTCTCTGTTCTGGTTGTTGAGAGAACCATTAATTCACGGGCAAAACTAGACATTAGCAGCAGCGTCACCCTGGACTAACGGGGGCTGCTGCAACAAAGACCCTTTCTCTGCAGCAGTTGGTGGATGCAGTGGGGCCGGCGCTGAGCGACCCCGGCCCTGGGCTCCCTGCTGGGTCTGCATTCCGACCGGGTGGCGAGGAGGCTCCTGGAGCTGTGGAGGCAGAGGCTGACCGGATTGGAGAGGAGCCTCCTCAACGACTACAGCCTGCAGAGAGCAGGCGGACCCTGCAGACCCTTCCCAAACATCTCCCTCAGCCCGGGGCTAGGGGACTCACTGCCCCTGCTGAGCAGGCCACCCAGAAAACTGCACACTGAACAAAGCAGACAAGAAGACTTTGTATTTTAACCTCGTGAAGAGCATCAACAGGTCCAGACTGTGCAACAGACCGCCCACTGTGTGGTCAGAGAGACTGGGGCATGGAGGCCCTGGCCGCAGTGGGGTCCTATACAAGCCTCCCTAAAGAAAAGGACCGCTGACCTCCAGTGGCGGATTTTACACGGTGCTGTCGCGTCCCAACGCTTTTATTTCGGTAATCAATCCCGCTGTCCTGAGCCAGTGCCCTTCTGTGACCTCCGGGAGACTATTTACCATGTTTTTAACAGTGTAAGAGACTTTTGAGTTTCTTGGCTCTTTTAACAGTGGTTTTAGTCTTTTAATGTGGTTTTACAGAGAAGGTTTTTATCATGGGAGCTGCCTACAAAAACAGAAAAAGAAAAGTGGCAGCTCCTTAAATTTTTTATCCGGTGAAGCAAAAATGGCAATTTATTTAACTAGGAAGTCCCGGGTGGAAAACAGAGAGGGGCAGGAGGCCAAGGCAGTGTGGCTCTGTAACATCAGAGCCAGACTCTGGCTGGAGTTCAGGTTTACAAACACATTGGAGACCTGGATGCTTTTAAACAACGCTGGTGTTTTAAAGATATTGTTTGTTCTGTGGTAGAGGAGGAGCTGGAGTTTGCACCACTTTTTATTCGGTAAAACATGTTTTCTTTTTTAATGTTTTTAATGTTTTGTTTGTTTGCTTTTATTTTAAATAACCTGATTTTAAAACACTTTATTTGTAGAGAAACGTTGTGATGGAAAAATGTAAATAAAGTGTTTTAAAATCAAAAATCTCTCTCTCTCTTTCTCTCTCTCTCCCCCCTCTCTCTCTCTCTCTCTCTCTCTCTCCCCCCCTCTCTCCTCTTTCTCTCTCCCCCCCTCTCTCTCTTTCTCTCCATCCCCTCTCTTTCTCTCCCTCCCCTCTCTATCTTTCTCTCTCCCCTCTTTCTCTCCATCCCCTCTCTCTCTCTTTCTCTCTCCCCTCTCTCTCTCTTTCTCTCTCCCCCCCTCTCTCTCTATTTCTCTCCATCCCCCCATCTCTCTCTCTCTCTCCACCCCCCCCTCTCTCCTCTTTCTCCCTCCTCTCTCCTCTCTCTCCCCTCTCTCTCTCTCTTTCTCTCCATCCCCCCTCTTTCTCTCTCTCTCCCCCTCTCTCTCTCTCTCTCTCTCTCCATCCCCTCTCTCTCTCTCTCTCTCTCCCCCTCTCTCTCTCTTTCTCTCCACCCCCCTCTCTTTCTCTCCATCCCCCCCCCCTCTCTCTCTCTCCCAGCAGACTGACTCTTCCTCGTGGTGGTTCATGGTTTCAGCCCATCCCTGAAAACAACCTATTTTTCTTTGTCCTCGTCTCATTCATTGTTTGTCATTGTCTCCGTGGCGACCCCCTCTCTCTCTCCCCTTCTCTCTCTCTCTCTCTCCCCCCCCCTGTGGAAGTAGAGGTGAGATTGGGTTGCAATGTGCCCGGACTTGTTCCTCCCGCTTTTCTTACTTCTGCAAAACCAAACCAAATAAACCCAGAATCTCTTTCTCAGCATCACTTCCTCTCCGCCGCCTCACGCACTCTCTATCTCTCTCTGTGTCTCTCTCTCTCTCTCTGTGTCTCTCTCTCTCCCTCCCTTCCTCTCTCTCTCCCTCCCTCTTTCTCTCTCTCTCCCTCTCTCTCCCTCCCTCACTCTCTCCCTTCCTCTCTTTCTCTCCCTCTTTCTCTCTCTCTCTCTCTCTCTCTCTCTCCCTCCCTCCCTCTCCCTCTCCAGAGAGTGTAACTCTGTGTTGTCGTGTGTTCCCTCAGAGCGAGCGGTCCCTGTTCGACCGTCTGGAGGACTTCCGCATCGACCCGTTGCGCCCTGAGGACAGACAGGTTGGGGGTTTTCTGTCTCCGTGGCAACGCGTCAATCACATTGTCACCGACCGTTTGCACGGCAACCGACAAACGAACCGTCCCATTAAAAAATCCATATCTTTACATGTGTACATAACGGTGTGTTTCAGGATGTGGAGAACCTCATGGCGTGGTGGGACAACGTGGAGTGTAAGTTACACATGAAATGTGTTTCACTCGTCATGGTTGGGCCCCTGAGTCCCAATTAAAGGAAATCTTAGTGCTGCAGCATATATTTATATATTTATATATCTTTATTTTAATACTTATATATATTAATATATATATATTAGTATTTACATATATTAATACATATATCTTTATTTTAATACTTATATCTATTAATTATTACATATAATAGTATATATATTAATATTTATATATGTTAATATATATATGTATATATTAATATTTATACATTTATTTATATATCTAAATTTGTTATATATAGTTTCATTTATATATATTTTTGTATATATAAATATTAATATATATATTTTATATATAAATATATTTATATGTTTATATATTAATATTTATCTGTTAATATTTATAAACATATATTTATATCATAATTATATATGTTAATATATATGTATATACATATATTTCTATCTATATACATTTTTTTATATATAGTTATATTTATATATATTGATATTTAAATATTTATATACATTTATATATATAAATATATTTCAGACATTAGTTTTGTGTTTCAACAGAACAAAGCCAGGTCCCTTAAAAAGATATTTAATAATTCCTCTTGAGCCTGGGGCCCCGTCCCTGTGTCCAGGTCCCCTCAGTGGATCCAGCTGCTGCTGATTGTTTGCAATAACAAGTTGTGGATGTATTAATGAAGTCTTCTTCTTCATCTCCTCAGCGTGGGAGGACACGCCTCAAGAAGAGGACATGACGGAGAAAGAAGAGGCCAAGTGAGTGACGCCCGAAAGCTTCAGAGTCCATGACCCCAAATCTAACGCCCACAAACCGACAGATTACATGTAACACACTTAAACAACACGCGGGTGTAAAGCCCGGTAACATACATGCACTCAGAAACATTCAAATATCTGTAAATGCTTAATTCTTTAAAACTCATATTAGAAATATATTTTAGTTATTTGCAAATAGTTATTAAAATAATGGTTTTGCAATTTGGATATTTTTGCAAAACATAAGCAGTCCAAAAAAATGCCAAATAAGATAAAATAATAAATTATATATCATAATACAATAAATCATAATACAATATATTTTATATATTGATAAGATCACATTTTTATTATATTAATTATGAAGCGCCCTGTTTCTCTATCTTTAAAAGAAAGAGAAACAATGATCACTGGCCTGTTTCATATATATATTAATATAAAAAGTATATTAATATTATAAATATATATATATATTAGGGCTGTGAAACGATTAAAATTTTTAATCGGGTTAATCACAGGTTTTTGTGGATTAATCATGATTAATCACATATTACCGATATTCTCTGTATATTTTGTGAGAACATAGAGATTTATGACAAAAGACGGATATATACATTTATACATTCTTCTATACAATGGTGCTGCAACTCAGCAGTTATTTAGCAGTTTTCTTCCATATGGAACATGAATACATCTTCATCCTAAACAGAATGTTTAACCCTCCTGTTACCTTTCGGGTCAATTTGACCCCATTCAATGTTTAATGTCGGTGTTCTTTGGGGTCAATTTGACCCAGGCTATTTTCACTGTGTCAAACATATAAAATATCAACTTTTTATTTATTTAAAGGCTATTTAGGTAGTCAACAAACAAACATAAAGTACCTCACACTTAAACTTGGGAAGCAATATTATTTCTAATAATTTTCTGGAGGTTTTAATTGCTGAGGTCAAATTGACCCGAGGGTAAAATATGTTAGTAAATGTAAAGGTAACAGGAGGTTAAACAGAACATTTTTCTCTTGTTTGTCAACCATGAACTCCACCATGATACAATCTAAAGGCCTCTAGTCTTCCTCTAGCAGCTGCTGAGGCAAACTGACTGTGTGGGTTTTCTTCATGAACTGGGCCGTGATGAGAGGGACGGCGGGGACACCGCTGCAAAGCTGAAACCTCACCGGCCCGGACAGGTGGATAGATTGACAAGTGACTTTTGTTTTGCTCGGTCGATCTTGGCGCGCACGGAGCTCTGTGGCGCGCGAGACGGAGATCGATAAGTGTTAACGCTCTTCCATTCGAGCAGTTACCCACCCTTGACTTTAGAGTAGAGACTGTGTCTGTCCCAGGGCCACTCCAATTAAATAAATCAAAAGTAAGCAGAAGAGGAGTCACAATAACCTTGTGCAAGTTACCACCATTATTTCAGCAGTGCAACAAAATAGGTCTATTAAATGTGGTCTCCTAAATATTCGATCTCTGTCATCTAAAGCTGTGTTACTGAATGATTTAATATCAGATAATCACATTGATTTATGTTGCCTAACTGAAACCTGGCTGAGCCATGAAGAATATGTCTGCCTGAATGAATCGACTCTCCAAGTCATATTAATACTCACATTCCTCGAGGCCCCGGGGTCGAGGAGGTGGAGTACACCATCTTTGAATCGAGCCTATTAATTAATCCTCAACCAAAATTACACTACACCTCATTTGAAAGCCTTGTTCTTAGTCTTTCACATCCAACCTGGAAAACACTACAGCCAATTCGATTTGTGATTCTGTACCGCCACCAGGTCCATATTCAGAGTTTATATCTGAATTCTCAGAATTTATATCAAGTTTGGTTCTTAAAACCGATAAAGTTATTATTGTTGGAGATTTTAATATCCATGTGGATGTTGATAATGATTGCCTTAGTGCTGCATTCATCTCCTTGTTGGACTCGATTGGCTTCTGTCAGAGAGTACAGAAACCCACTCACAGCTTTGGCCACACGCTTGATCTTGTTCTTACTTATGGCGTTGACATTGAGCATTTAAACGTCTTCCCACAGAATCCTCTTCTGTCAGACCACAACCTCATAACTTTTGAATTTATACTACCGGAGTGTACTCCGTTAGTCAAAAGTTTCTACACTAGATGTCTAACTGATAGTGCTGTAGCAAAATTTTAAAAGGGCGATTCCTTCTGTATTTGATTCGATACCACGCCTCAATATAACAGAGGACTCCTGGTCTAACTTTAGTCCGTCCCAGATTGATCATCTTGTTGACAGTGCCAAGGCTCTCTGAGAATGACACTGGACTCGATAGCCCTCTGAAGAAGAAGACAGTGAGGAAGAGGAGGTTTGCTCCTGGTATAACCCTCAGACCCGCAAACTGAAGCAACGTCACGAAAGCTTAAAGCATATGGCGTTCAACTAATCTCAAGAATCCCGCTTAGTTTGGCGAGATAGTCTTAAAACATATAAGAAGGCCCTCCGTAATGCCAGAGCAGCCTATTACTCATCAATAATAAAAAAAATAAAACAACCCCAGGTTTCTCTTCAGCACTGTAGCCAGGCTGACAGAAGTCACAGCTCTGTGGAGCCGAGCATTCCTATAAACCTTAGTGGTAATGACTTTATGAACTTCTTTAATGAAAAGATTTTAACTATTGGGGACAAGATTAATAATCTTTGCCCATAACCAGTGCCAATCTGTCCTCAAGTGGAAGGGCCCTTTGGGAAACCGCTGTATGCCCTGGTGTATTTTTGGGAGGGCTTTTCTCCCATCAACCGTGACCAATTATCTTCAACGGTTTCTACTGAACACGCTACCTGTCTCTTGGACCCCATCCCGGAGGCTGCTTAAAGGCGTTTGCCTTTAATTGGCTCTCTATTAGATATTATCAATGTGTCTCTGCTAACAGGCCACGACCACACTCCTTAAAAGGTGGCTGTTATTAAACCTCTCCTGAAGAAGCCCACTCTGGATCCAGAGGTGTTGGCTAACTACAGACCGATCTCTAACCTCCCTTCCTCTCCAAGATCCTTGAGAAAGTGGTCGCAATTCAGTTGTGCGACTTTCTACATCATAATAGTTTATTTGAGAAATTTCAATCAGGATTTAGAAAACACCACAGCACCGAGGCGGCACTGGTGAAAATTACAAATGACCTCTTAATGGCAGCAGATAAAGGACTCCCCTCTGTCCTGGTCTTGTTAGACCTTAGTGCTGCATTCGACACCATTGACCATGACATCCTGTTACAGAGACTGGAGCAGTCGATTGGCATTTCAGGCACGGCACTAATTTGGTTTAAATCCTATTTATCAGATCGATCTCAGTTTGTATTTTAAACGATGACGCCGATAACCACCAACGTTAATCACGGAGTTCCACAAGGTTCTGTGCTTGGACCAATTTTATTTACCTTATACATGCTTCCTTTGGGCAATATTATCAGGAAACACTCCATAAACTTTCATTGTTATGCAGATGACACTCAACTATATTTATCGATAAAACCAGAGGAGAGCAACCAACTCTGTAAAATTCAAGCATGTCTTAAAGACATAAAACATGGATGACCTGCAACTTCTGATGTTAAACTCAGACAAAACCAAGTAATTTTAATCGGCCCTGAGCACCTCAGAGATCAATTATCTGGTGATGTGGATTCTGTAGACGGCATTGCCCTGGCATCCAACACCACTGTAAAGAATCTTTGCGTTATCTTTGATCGACTTGTCCTTTAACTCCCACGTAAAGCAAATCTCAAGGACTGCATTCTTTCATCTACGTAATATTTCAAAAATCAGGCACATCTTGTCTCAAAAGATGCAGAAAATTGGTTCACGTTGTTACTTCGAGACTGGATTACTGCAACTCCTTATTAGCAGGCTGCTCTAATAAATCTCTTAGGTCCCTCCAGTTGATCCAGAATGCTGCAGCTCGTGTTCTCACTAAAACTAAGAAAAGAGATCACATCACTCCTGCACTAGCTGCTCTGCACTGGCTCCCAGTAAAATCAAGAATCACTTTTAAAATTCTTCTCTTAACCTACAAAGCCTTGATTGGTGATGCTCCATCATATCTTAAGGAGCTTGTCGTACCATATTGCCCACTAGAGAGCTACGCTCACTAAATGCGGGACTACTTGTAGTTCCTAGAGTCTTAAAAAGTAGAATGGGAGCCAGAGCCTTTAGTTATCAAGCTCCTCTTTATGGAACCAGCTTCCAATTTCAGTCCGGGAGGCAGACACAGTCACCTCGCTTAAGAGTAGACTTAAGACCTTCCTCTTGACAGAGTTTATAGTTAGGGCTGAATCAGGTTTGCCCTGGTCCAGCCCCTTGATATGCTGCTATAGGCTTATAGCTGCCGGGGACGTTTTAGGATGCACTGAGTACCTATCTCCTCTTTTTCTCTCCTTAAGGATGAATTTTCATCTCTCAATCCCCGTTACTAACTCTGCTTTCCCCCGGGAAGTCCTTGACTTCACGCCTCATGGGGTCATCGGACCCTATGAGGGGGCATAGACCCCATCTGCCTGATGGATCGCTGGGTCGTGGAATTCCTGCCCCTGACTACGCCACTGTCCTGTTGAGACTCCGCCCACTGTTGAGACTCCGCCTCCTCCCCCCCACCGCCATCTGCCTGATGGATCGTGGAGGTCTCCATCGTGGAATATGCCTACTATGAACTATTCATACACTCTGTCATATTCATTGAATGTATTTTTTTTTTTTTTTTTTTTTTTTTTTTTTTTTTTTATTTGGGAGTTTTCCTGGTCCGATGTGAGGTTTTGGGCAGGGATGTCTATGTACAGATTGTAAAGCACTCCGAGACAAATTTGTAATTTGTGAAATTGGGCTATACAAAACTGAATTGAATTTAAACCAATCCCACAATACTGGCCTATGTCCGCAGGTTCAAAACGTGGATTTTGCTTCTCAAGATATTATGATTTCTCTGTTTTCATATAGTATTACTGCAATTTTGGAATTTATTTTCATGTTGTTGAGGTTATAGCTCATTTACTTAGTCGGTTCCCCAGAGTCCGTTGGAGGAACCCTGAAGGTCTTCTTCTCTTCCTCAGGACATCGGCGGGCTGATCGCCGGAATGTTCCGTAAGACGCCCAAAGAGAAGCCGTCTCCGTCTCCGTCGTCTCCTGCCGTGACGGTAAGGTCGACTCCTTGTGGCTTGAGTTCTGGTCTCCTCCCGCTCACGGGTTCTCCTCCCGCTCACGGGTTCTCCTCCCACTCACGGGTTCTCCTCCCGCTCACGGGTTCTCCTCTCGCTCACGGGTTCTCCTCCCGCTCACGGGTTCTCCACCCGCTCACGGGTTCTCCTCTCGCTCACGGGTTCTCCTCTCGTTCACGGGTTCTCCTCCCTCTCACGGGTTCTCCTCCCGCTCACGGGTTCTCCTCTCGCTCACGGGTTCTCCTTCCGCTCACGGGTTCTCCACCCGCTCACGGGTTCTCCTCTCGCTCACGGGTTCTCCTCTCGTTCACGGGTTCTCCTCCCGCTCACGGGTTCTCCTCTCGCTCACGGGTTCTCCTCCCGCTCACGGGTTCTCCACCCGCTCACGGGTTCTCCTCCCGCTCACGGGTTCTCCACCCGCTCACGGGTTCTCCTCTCGCTCACGGGTTCTCCTCCCTCTCACGGGTTCTCCTCCCGCTCACGGGTTCTCCTCTCGCTCACGGGTTCTCCTTCCGCTCACGGGTTCTCCACCCGCTCACGGGTTCTCCTCTCGTTCACGGGTTCTCCTCCCGCTCACGGGTTCTCCTCTCGCTCACGGGTTCTCCTCCCGCTCACGGGTTCTCCTCCCGCTCACGGGTTCTCCTCTCGCTCACGGGTTCTCCTTCCGCTCACGGGTTCTCCACCCGCTCACGGGTTCTCCTCTCGCTCACGGGTTCTCCTCCCGCTCACGGGTTCTCCACCCGCTCACGGGTTCTCCTCCCTCTCACGGGTTCTCCTCCCTCTCACGGGTTCTCCTCCCGCTCATGGGTTCTCCTCCCGCTCACGGGTTCTCCACCCGCTCACGGGTTCTCCACCCGCTCACGGGTTCTCCTCTCGCTCACGGGTTCTCCACCCGCTCACGGGTTCTCCTCCCGCTCACGGGTTCTCCTCTCGCTCACGGGTTCTCCTCTCACGGGTTCTCCTCCCGCTCACGGGTTCTCCTCTCGCTCACGGGTTCTCCTCCCGCTCACGGGTTCTCCTCTCGCTCACGGGTTCTCCTCTCGCTCACGGGTTCTCCTCCCGCTCACGGGTTCTCCTCCCGCTCACGGATTCTTCTTCTCATTGCCAGGTCAGCAAAGCAGAGAGCGATTCAGAAGATACGGCAGAACCAGAAGACCAGGTACAGTTCTAGTTCTAGTAGATCTAGATGTAGGGACCATGAACTCTAGAGGTGCAGGTCTTGTTCTAGTAGATCTAGAGCAGCGGTTCCCAAACTCAAGAATGCCGCGGCCCAATTTGAAATCTGAAAATCTTCTGCGGCCCCCACGGCGTTGTCGACGGGGGGGGGGGGCTAGTGAGCGTGTGCTCACCTATGCGCGCGGATGTGTCGGCACGCATCACCGCAGAGCGATGCGACCCGAGAAGTGTTAGCGGGGGGTGCTGAGCGATTAAATATATCTCTTGTTCTGCCTGTTTTGTGATATAAATGCCTAAACCCTATATTTCTAGACTGAAATAATATCAGGCATTATAATTATTATAACTATGAGGATTTTTAGTTGCCTAATTAAGGAGCCCATCAGGACGTGCTGCTCTGCATGGTCCGCTATGGACCGCTGTTCACAACTCTGATCAAACAAAACTAAGATTTGATGCTATTGCTAATAAAGGACTTGTCACGGATATTAGGTCAGATAAGAGAATACGCTCATTTAAATCGAACTACTTTTATTTAATTTCAAAGTCTTAAAAATTGAAGAAAACCTTTTATTTATTTATTGTAAATAACCTGCGCCCACCTGATTTACCTTCGGGCACACCAGTGAGCGTTGACGACTGGAAGGCTCTCTTGAGTAGGGACCATGATCTTAGAGGTACAGGTCTAGTTCTGGTAGATCTTGGGGACCATGCTCTTAGGGTAAGGCGGTCTTTAGGATGCACTGAGTACCTATCTCCTCTTTTTCTCTCCTTAAGGATGAATTTTCATCTCTCAATCACCTATCTCTGCTTTCTCCCAGTCCTTGACTTCACGCTCATGGGGTCATCGGACCCTATGAGGCGTTAGATCATCTGCCTAGGATCATGATCTCTGGGTCGTGGAATTCCTGCTCCTGACTACGCCACTGTCCTGTTGAGACTCCGCCCACTGTTGAGACTCCGCACTCCTCCTACGCCATGATCCTGATGGATCGTGGAGGTCTCCATCGTGGAATATGCCTACTATGAACTATTCATACACTCTGTCATATTCATTGAATGTATTTTAACTCTAAATCTGTCCTTCTGTACACATTACATCTATTGATCTGTCCATCCTGGACAGGGATCCTCCTCTGTTCGTCTCTCAGGTTTCTTCCTTTTGCCCCTGAAGGGTTATTTGGGATTTTCCTGGTCCGATGTGAGGTTTTGGGACCGGGATTCTTGTGTACAGGTTTAAAGCACTCCGAGACAAATTTGTAATTTGTGAAATTGGGCTATACAAATAAACTGAATTAGAATTGATACTCTGATTCATAGTACATTATATCTATAAATCAGATGGGACCATGATCTAGGTAAGCTCTATTTATATAATCTAGAGTAGGACCTATGTCTCTGGTAAGTCATTCTAGTAGTATATAGTTGAATGATTTAATCTAGTTTTGTAATCTAGAGTGGAATGTTCTCAAAGAGGGCATCTAATTTTAGTATCTAGAATGATCTCCTTAATCGACTTTTAACTGACGAGCCCTAATATTCAAGTTATTCATGCATGATCATTTATTTTATGTTTAAATAAACGTATCAATATATATATATATATTGTGTGTTATAATAACGAATGTCTCCAGCAAGATAAATCGTTCACTGTACTACCTTATCTCAATTTATATATTGTATATTTATATTTGAGAAAAAAGCATTGTTAAAACATATATTAAAATGGATATAATAATACAAAAAGAATACTGACTTTTAAAAAAGGAGGACTGGGAAGTTCCCGGCTTTGTTATGGGAGACTGGACTTGGGCCCAAGAGTTCCCCACACGGGGTTCGAACCAAAAACCCCAAAATTCCCCGTGGGTTTTTCTTCGTTTGGGAATGTTTTCCTTTTTCATAAAAAAATATTTCCCTTACAAGGGGAAAAGGTTTTTCCCCCAGTATAAACACTTGGTCGACCGATTTCAGGTTTGAAATAAACGATTTATTAAATTCCCTTTCTAGTTCTAGTAGATCTAGAGTAGGGACCATGATCTCTAGAGGTACAGGTCTAGTTCTAGTAGATCTAGAGTAGGGACCATGATCTCTAGAGGTACAGGTCTAGTTCTAGTAGATCTAGAGTAGGGACCATGATCTCTAGAGGCACAGGTCTAGTTCTAGTAGATCTAGAGTAGGGACCATGATCTCGAGAGGTACAGGTCTAGTTCTAGTAGATCTAGAGTAGGGACCATGATCTCTAGAGGTACAGGTCTAGTTTTAGTAGATCTAGAGTAGGGACCATGATCTCTAGAGGTACAGGTCTAGTTCTAGTAGATCTAGAGTAGGGACCATGATCTCTAGAGGTACAGGTCTAGTTTTAGTAGATCTAGAGTAGGGACCATGATCTCGAGAGGTACAGGTCTAGTTCTAGTAGATCTAGAGTAGGGACCATGATCTCTAGACGTACAGGTCTAGTTTTAGTAGATCTAGAGTAGGGACCATGATCTCTAGAGGTACAGGTCTAGTTCTAGTAAATCTAGAGTAGGGACCATGATCTCTAGACGTACAGGTCTAGTTTTAGTAGATCTAGAGTAGGGACCATGATCTCTAGAGGTACAGGTCTAGTTCTAGTAGATATAGAGTTGGGACCATGATCTCTAGAGGTACAGGTCTAGTTTTAGTAGATCTAGAGTAGGGACCATGATCTCTAGAGGTGCAGGTCTAGTTTTAGTAGATCTAGAGATGATCTCACCAATCTGCTGTTCAACTTTAAGGCCTGATCGAGGCCCCCTGGTGGTTGGCCGACATGTGTGATGTCATGCAGGTAGATCAGTAAAAAGTAAATGAAAAAACTCCCTCTGTATAATATATATATATATAATGTGTGTGTGTGTATATTATATATATATATATATTATCTGTTTTTAATATTGTATTATATTTATTTATATATGTGTATATATATAATATATTCGATATATGTATATAAACACACATATTGTATAAATACCATATATTTTAAATAATATATCAAATATACATATACATATATATATATAAATGTGAATCCACACATCAAGCTCAGTAAATGTTTGATTTCATAGTTAAAATCAGAGATTTTCTTTTCGTAGATGTTTTTGTGCAGTGATGGAGGCGAGGGTGTATGTTGTGAATGTTTTGTGTATTTTTATTCAAATTGTTGCATTTTATATATATATATATTAAAAAATATATTATATATTATTTATTTGTATATATTATGAGTAGTAGTAGTAGTATTATTATATATATATATTATAATATATATATATATAATAATATATACAGGACTGTCTCAGAAAATTAGAATATTGTGATGAAGTTCTTTATTTTCTGTAATGCAATTAAAAAAACAAAAATGTCATGCATTCTGGATTCATTACAAATCAACTGAAATATTGCAAGCCTTTTATTCTGATTTATTGCTGATTATGGCTTACAGCTTAAGAAAACTCAAATATCCTATCTCTAAATATTAGAATATCATGAAAAAGTATACTAGTAGGGTATTAAACAAATCACTTGAATTGTCTAATTAACTGAAACACCTGCAAGGGTTTCCTGAGCCTTGACAAACACTCAGCTGTTATAAATCTTTTTTTTTACTTGGTCTGAGGAAATATTAAAATTTTATGAGATAGGATTTTAGAGTTTTCTTAAGCTGTAAACCATAATCAGCTATATTAAAAGAATAAAAGGCTTGCAATATTTCAGTTGATTTGTAATGAATCCAGAATGCATGACATTTTTGTTTTTTTAATTGCATTACAGAAAATAAAGAACTTTATCACAATATTCTAATTTTCTGAGACAGTCCTGTATATAGATAGATAGATAGATAGATATATACTTTATTAATCCCCAAGGGGAAATTTGTCGAGTCAGTAGCAGCAACACACAAGAATAAAAAACCAAAACACAAAATATAAGAAGGGTTAGGGTGATCTGGCAAGAGGTGAACTGTTGTAGAGCCTCATAGCCGTCGGCAGGAATGTTCTCCTGTATCTCTCCTTGTGGCAGCGGAGCGTGAGGAGACGTCTGGAGAAAGTACTCCTCTGTCCCTGTAGGAGGTGGTGGAGAGGGTGGTCCGGGTTGTCCAATATGGACACCAGTTTCTTCAACGTCCTCCTCTCCACCACCTGTTCCAGGTGCTCCAGCTGGCAGCCGATGATGGAGCCAGCCTTCCTAACCAGTTTGTTAAGACGGCTGGTGTCACGGCCCGATGCTGCTCCCCAGCAGACAATGGCAAAGTGCAGCACACTGGCCACAACCGACTGGTAGAATAACTCCAGCATCTTGCTGCACACGTTGAAGGATCAAGCTTTCTCAGGAAAAAGTCGACTCATCCCTTCTTGTACACAGCGTTGATGTTGGCCTTCCAGTTCAGTCGGCTGTCGATGAGACGCCCAGGTACTTGTACTCCTCCACCATGTCCACGTCCACTCCCAGGACACTCAGAGGTGTAGGAGCTGTCGCCTTCCTCCTGAAGTCCACCACCATCTCTCTGGTCTTGGCCACGTTCAGCCGCAGGTGGTTCTCATCGGCCCACTTTACAAAGTCACTCACCACTGCCCTGTACTCCTCCTCCTGTCCATCCCTAATACACCCGACCACTGCAGAATCATCAGAGTACTTCTGCAGATGGCATGACTCCGTGTTGTACTGGAAGTCACTGGTGTACAGGGTGAAGAGGAAGGAGACAGAACAGTTCCTGTGGGGCTCCAACATCACTGAGCACCGTTCCAGACAGCACTCTGCCCATCCTGACAAACTGTGGTCTGCCTGTGAGGTAGTCAGTGATCCAGGAGATGGTGGACGCGTCCACACGGCCACCGCAGCTTCTCACTCAGCAGCAGTGGCTGGATGGTGTTAAATGCACTGGAGAAGTCAAAGTGACTCTCACAGAGACACGGTTCCATCCAGGTGCGACTGAGCTCGTTGCAGCAGGTAGATGATGGCGTCGTCCACTCCCACATGAGGCTGGTAAGCAAATTGCAGAGGGTCCAACGACGATTTCACCTGCGGCGGAGGTGGGCCAAGACCAGCCTCTCCAGCACCTTCATCACATGGGAGGTGAGGCGACGGTCGGTAGTCGTTGAGGCCAGATGGTGTTGACTTCTTTGGGACAGGGACCAGGCACGACGTCTTCCACAGCACGGGACTTCCCCAGCCTCAGGCTGAGGTTGAAGAGGCGCTGCAGGACACCAGACAGCTGGGTGGCGAGGTCTTTAGGACCCTGGGGCTGATGCCATCAGGACCTTCAGCTCTGCGCTGGTGTAGTTTCTCCAGCTGTCTTCTCACCTGGTCAGTCGTCACAGAGAGAGGGGAGGGTGGAGGAGCCCATTGTTATTGAGGGCTCGGTGGATGTGCAGCTCAGCAGGGGGACAGAGGGGAGGAGGTGTTTGGGAGATGTGATGTGTGGAGGAGACTGGGGAGGGCTGTGAACTGAACCTATTGAAAAAACAGTTCAGCTCGTTGGCCCTCTCCAGGAGCCCCTGGCTGTCTCCCTCCACCTTGAAGCCAGTTATCTGCTTCATGCCAGACCACACCTCCCTTGTGTTGTTCAGCTGGAGTTTGGCCTCCAGCTTCCTCCTGTAGGAGTCCTTGCCCTCCTGAGCTTCACCTTTAGGTTGCGCTGGGCTTTCTCAGCTCATCCTGTCTCCAGACCTGAAAGCAGCTTTCTTCATGTTAAGCGCCTTCAGGTCCCTGGTGATCCAGGGCTTGTTGTTGGGAAGCAGCGCACAGTCCGTGATGGGATGGTGGTGTGTTCACAGAACTTGATGTATTCCGTGATGCAGTCGGTCATACTGTTGATGTCCTCCCGTGCGGTCCACACAACACATCCCAGTCCGTTGACTCAAGCAGTCCTGTAGGCGTCGTCAGCCTCCAGAGACCACCTCCTCACAGTCCTGGTGGTCACAGCCTCTTCACCAGAGGAACAGACCTGGTGTCAGCGGACCAGGTCATGATCAGACCTGCCGAGGGGAAGGGCAGTGGCGCTGTATGCGTCCTTAGTATTAGCATACAGCAAGTCCAGAGTGTTATTGTTCCTTGTTGGGCAGTCTATGTATTGATGGAAGGTTGGCAGAGCTTTTTCCAATGTGGTGTGGTTAAAGTCACCAGTGATAGCCATGAATGCTCCAGGCTGATGGTTCAGCAGAGCAGACACAGTGGAGTGGATGGTGTCCACAGCTTCCTCAGCGTCAGCTGATGGCGGCACGTACCGACAACCACAATGGCGGACGTGAACTCTCTCGGCAAATAGTACGGGCGCATCCCGGCCAACAGTTCAATGTTCGGCTACAGAAGCGCTCCTTCACGCACACATGGTCCGGATGGCACCACCGTTCATCCACATAAACAGCGATCCGCCCCCTCTTCTTACCGCTCTGTGTAGCGTCTCTGTCAGCCCGAACAGTCCTGAAGCCGGGCAAAGACGCTGTGATCCGGATAGTCCGCGTGTAGCCACGTCTCAGTGAAGCACAAGAGACTGCTCTCACGGAAGATCCTCTCGGACATTACCAGCGCCGAGCTCATCCGTCTTATTCGCCAAAGACCTCACGTTCCCCGTTATGATCGACGGTACCGAGGGTTTGTATCTCCTCGTTTTAGCCCTCCGCTTGACACCCGATCTGCAACCGCGAGCCCTTCTCCGTAGCTCCAGCGGGATCACAGGTCTGTCTCCAGGCAGAAGCTTCGGCCTGCACAGCGCGATCAGCTGAGCACGCGAGTAGACGACGGTCCCAGTCATTGTTTTGCTGTGGCTCACCGATACTCACGACAAAGTGAACAAAAGCCACAGTAGAATTATCGAAAAAAGTAGTTATGGTCCAGTGTCCGACCGTAACTAAGACAAACGTGAAAGAAAAGAAAAAGAAAAAGAGAGGAAAAGTGCAAAAAAAGACAATAAAATAAAAGCAAAACGCCACTACTGAAACAAGCAGCCGTTGGCACAGCGCTCCTCCACTATATATATAAAAACACACGTTGTATATATACAGTGGGGAAAAAAAGTATTTAGTCAGCCACCAATTGTGCAAGTTCTCCCACTTAAAAAGATGAGAGAGTCCTGTAACGGTCATCACAGGTAAACCTCAACTGTGAGAGACAAAATGAGGGGGAAAAATCCAGAAAATCACATTGTCTGATTTTTAAAGAATTAATTGGTAAAATAAGTATTTGGTCAATAACAAACAGGCCTTTTTTATAGGAAAAGCGAGGCTTCTTCTCTAAGAAACCCAACAGAAGAGACGAGGCGGCTGAACAGGTGAGTGACGTCCTGAATCACTGTGAGGGTCCGTGACCTTAGAGATGACCTCTTTGACCTCTTCGGTGCTTTCAGGACGGCCTCAGTGGTCGAGGGGAGCTTTCTGCAAGCAACGACAGTCTGTCTGACAACGGCAACAAGAAGGTGAGCAACGGATGACCTTGACCTCGTGACCTCTTGACCTTCATAACTGTTCTTGTGTCCGATTCCAGGAGAAAGGAGGAATATTCAGCGGGATCCTCCGAAAGTCTCCCAAGATTCCAGCAGAGGGAGCAGCTGAGCAGGTAACGTTGAACCTCTAAGCGTCAATAACACACTATCGACCTTTTTTAAATGTTTATATGCAACATGACCTATTTTAAGATGTATAAACACTCAATAGAACGGTAGTTAATGGGTTATAACACATTTAAAGTGATCTAACTCTCTGAGTGATCACAACTGCTCCTATGAAAATAGATCAAGCGTCTTTGAGTATTTTGAAAAGCGCTATAGAAATGTAATGTATTATTATCTATTTTATTATTAACAGTGTTTTCTATATTTTCATTCTCTGACGTAATAGTTTTAAAACTTGAATGCCCTTATATGATATATAATTACCTTGTAGGTGCGTGGAAAATAACGAAGAGTCGAGTGATTCTGCTTGCTCGTAGTTGTTTATTTTCCTTTCCAACACCTGTGTCATTCGCTACTTCCTGGTGCCCTTTAACCCCCCTCGTCACCAGGGCTACGCCCCTTTCCTTAAAGGGCCCTCGTGAATTTGTATACCCCTACAACCTCAGTGATGTCACATGACGGTGTGGTTCTGAGTACTTTGGTGTAACAAAGTAAAGTACACAGACCTCCGAGTCACGGGGAGTCGCTGAGTGTTGACACAACGCCGTTTGACCGTCTTTCAGCTTCAGGACAAACAAACGACGTCACACGACGACAGAGACACGAAGGCAAGAGCCCCGAGGTTCATGAGCTATAGATATATATTTATACATAAATGTATATGTGTGTGTGTGTATATATATATGTGTGTGTGTGTATTTATAAATGTATATGTGTGTATATATATATATATATACATATATACTACTGTCCTATACTTCGTGTCCTGCCCTCTACTTCCTGTCCACTACTTCCTGTCATATACTTCCTGTCCTCTACTTCCTGTAATCTACTCCCTCTCCTCTACTTCCTGTCCTCTACTCCCTGTCCTCTACTTCCTGTCATATACTTCCTGTCCTCTACTCCCTGTCCTCTACTTCCTGTCCTGTACTTCCTGTCCACTACTTCCTGTCATATACTTCCTGTCCACTACTCCCTGTCTTATACTTCCTGTCCTCTACTCCCTCTCCTCTACTTCCTGTCCACTACGTCCTGTCATATACTTCCTGTCCACTACTTCCTGTCCTCTACTTCCTGTCCACTATGTCATGTCATATACTTCCTGTCCACTACTTCCTGTCCTCTACTTCCGGTCCACTACTTTCTGTCCTATACTCCCTCTCCTCTACTTCCTGCCCACTACTTCCTGTAATATACTTCCTGTCCACTACGTCCTGTCATATACTTCATGTCCACTACTTCCTGTCCTCTACTCCCTGTCCTCTACTTCCTGCCCACTACTTCCTGTCACTACTTCCTGTCATCTACTTCCTGTCCACTACGTCATGTCATATACTTCCTGTCCACTACTTCCTGTCCACTACTTCCTGTCCTCTACTCCCTGTCCTCTACTTCCTGTCCTCTACTCCCTGTCCTCTACTTCCTGTCCTCTCTGAAGGAAGCCTTGAGGCTTTAAGTTGATGTCTCTTCACCCAGCAGGAGAAAGGAGGCGCTTTCGGTGGAATGTTCAAGAAATCTCCCAAACCGCCTGAGGAGGTCAAATATAATCATATAATTCATATAATCCATATAATCCATATAATCTATATAATCCATTATCTTTGCCACACACGTCAACACCTGATTTCCCGCAGTAATAACTTGTTGTTGTTGTTTACTTTCAGGCTGCAGAGCCGCTGCACGGCGAGCTCTCCGCCAGCACGGACAGCCTATCGGTGAGTGGCGTCCCCGAGGAGGCGGGGCTTGCGTCCTGGGCTCTAACAGGATTGGTCTGATCTGCTTCTCCGCAGGAGAAAGGAGGCGTGTTCGGCGGACTCCTCAAGAAGACCCACAGGCCCAGAGAGGTGGGGGCTCGGCTTCTGCTCCTGTTGCCACGGCAACACATGAAGCGTCACCACCTTTCACGTCTCGTTTCAGGAAAACCTGTCGGCCCAGAAATCTCTTTCAGCGAGCAGCGACAGTCTGACTGACGGCGGCAGCACAAAGGTCTCCTTCTTCTTCTTCTTCTGCTTCTTCTTCTTCTTCTTCTGCTCTTCTTCTTCCTCTGCTTCTGCTTGTTCTTCTTCTTCTGCTTCTTTTGCTTCTTCTTCTGCTGCTTCTTCTTCTTCTTCCTCTTCTTTTTCTTCTTTTTCTTCTTTTTCTGCTTCTTCTCCTTCTTCTGCTCTTCTTCTTCTTCTGCTTCTTCTTCTTCTGCTCTTCTTCTTCTTCTGCTTCTTGTTCTTCTTCTGCTTCTTGTTCTTCTGCTTCTTCTTCTTCTGCTTCTGCTTGTTCTTCCTGTTCTTGTTCTTCTTCTTGTCCTCCTTGTCCTTCTCCTTGTTATTTTTGTCCTTCTTCTTCTTCTTCTTCTTCTTCTTCTTGTTCCCCTGTTCCTGGACCCGCGGCCAGCTGAGGAGTGAATCTCCTGACGTTGTTGACTCCTGTGTGCAGGAGAAAGGAGGCGGTGCGTTCGGCGCTCTGTTCAGGAAGTCTCCTCGAGCGGCGGAGGAAGTAAGAAGTCTCCTTCAGCTCCTCTTCACGTGTCTCCGTCGTCACGTTACCTCTGCACTCAGACAAACGAGATCCTGAATATTTACGTGTGAAAGAAGAGGAATTCTCCTCAAAAAAATTATACTTCTTTGTTAAATTGGGCACCTTCATTACCCACAATGCAACTCGGCTGAAGGAGCCTCGAGCTGCTCCCACATTTTTACATTGCCAGACATCAGCGCCAACGATTCCATAATAATATTATTAATAGTATTAATAATAATATTGATATTAACAATAATATTATTATTAATAATATTGATATTAATAATAATATTATTAATAGTATTAATGATGATTATTGATATTAATAATAATATTAATATTATTGATAATAATATTATTAATAATATAAATATTAATAATAGTATTAATAATTGTAATAATAGTATTATTATTAATAATAATAATATCCCCCCGAGGTATTTCTGATAGTTTATTGTGTTGCGGCAGGAAGCTCAGTCCACAGACGATGAACTCTCGGGCAGCAGAGAAGCTCTCAACGTCAAGGTGAGTGAATATAACTTCAATAACATATAATATATATATAATATATACAGGACTGTCTCAGAAAATTAGAATATTGTGATAAAGTTCTTTATTTTCTGTAATGCAATTAAAAAAACAAAAATATCATGCATTCTGGATTCATTACAAATCAACTGAAATATTGCAAGCCTTTTATTCTTTTAATATTGCTGATTATGGCTTACAGCTTAAGAAAACTCTAAAATCCTATCTCATAAAATTAGAATATTTCCTCAGACCAAGTTAAAAAAAAGATTTATAACAGCAAAACAAAATCAAACATTTGAAAATGTCCATTAATGCACTCAGTACTTGGTTGGGAATCCTTTTGCACGGATTACTGCATCAATGCGGCGTGGCATGGAGGCAATCAGCCTGTGGCATTGCTGAGGGTTTATGGATGCCCAGGATGCTTCAATAGCGGCCTTTAGCTCATTTGCATTGTTGGGTCTGGTGTCTTTCAGGAAAGGGCGGAGTCCCCGGTGAGCGAGCGTCACCACAACATGGCGGGGGAGGGGGGGGGGCTCTGAACCTGATGTCGTCACACTTCTTCTTCTGTGTTTCAGGAGCGAGAAGCTCGGGAGGAGCTGTCGGCTGGCGACGACCAGCCGGCCGAGAGCGCCGCCGCCGCCAAGGTGAGGAGGGGCGTGTCCGGAGCTGCACACGTCTGCAGAGGAACAACCGTTCACTGACGACCACCATCTTGTTGTTGTTGTTTATTTCAGGAGAAAAATATCTTCAGCAACATGTTCAAGAAGCCACAGAAACCAG
Source organism: Pseudoliparis swirei (assembly GCF_029220125.1). NCBI lineage: Eukaryota > Metazoa > Chordata > Actinopteri > Perciformes > Liparidae > Pseudoliparis > Pseudoliparis swirei. The sequence goes on along the minus strand of NW_026613261.1, from coordinate 923,590 downwards.
CGGAGGACGAGGTGGCGTGACCGGAGTCCTGACATGTGGACGAGACGTCTTCACGGCTAACGCTTGGTGTTGCTTCCTGTTTGGCTTTCAGGAGCCGGAGGAGAAACCAGACGTCTGGTCATCCGGCAGCTGTGAGAATCTGTCTGACAACGTCCCAAAGGTCCTGATGCCACGACGTCACACCTGAGCTTCTTCTGGCCTGCATTTAGCTCTGAAATATATATATATATATTATATAACTATACAATATATATATATAATATATATATTTATATATATATATAAATAACTATGTATATATATATTGTATATATTATATATAGAGAGAGAAATAACTATATAAATATATATAAGATATATATATATATATATATTTATATAGATAAATATATATTTATATATAATAATAAAAAAATATATATTAGATTTATATTGCGCTTTATAATATTCTCAAAGACGCTTTAACAAAGTCGGGGGAAAACAGTGTGAGACAGACAGACAGGAGACGAACGACAATGAGCGACATACACAGAAACAATCACATACATACACATGGAGTGATGGAGTAATATATATATTTATATATGTGTGTATATATATTATAAATATACTATATATATATTATATATATATAGAAATAACTATATATATATATAATATTATTTGTATATTTAAATTTTTAAAAACTGTGTTTTCAGGAGAAGCGAGGGGGCCTGGCGGGTATCTTCAAAAGGTCCGTCAGCGTGGACGACTTGTTCGACGAGGTCAGCGTCTTTACTCTCATCGTTCATACTTCACACGAGGACACTTTTAGGAGCATTTCTGCTCCCGTTGTACTTCTACTCCTCTAAAGCTCGGAGGAAGCAGGGTTTGTATTTCGTGAAGTCGTTTGCCATCAGGAGGAGTTTAATTAGCCGAGTTGTGTTTGACCTCTGAGACCAGGAGGTGAACGACCTCCACGATCCTAAAGGAACTGTTCCCTCCAGGAGAAAGGACTGTTCAGTGGACTGAAGAGGAAAACACCCAAAGGCTCCGAGGCCGAGGTGAGTGAGTGAGTGTGTGTGAGTGTGTGAGTGAGTGTGTGTGTGAGTGTGAGTGAGTGTGTGAGTGTGAGTGTGTGAGTGAGTGTGTGTGTGAGTGTGAGTGAGTGAGTGTGTGAGTGTGTGAGTGAGTGAGTGTGTGAGTGTGTGAGTGTGAGTGAGTGTGAGTGAGTGTGTGAGTGTGAGTGAGTGTGAGTGAGTGTGTGAGTGAGTGTGAGTGAGTGTGTGAGTGAGTGTGTGAGTGAGTGTGTGTTTGTGAGTGTGTATGTTTGTGAGAGTGTGTGTGTGTTACATATTTCTTCTCGTGTCGCCGGCTCACGCCTCCGATGGTTACAACTTGAGAGTCCATCTGAACTCTCATGAGAACAAACTCCTTGTTCCTTCTCTCCGCTGAAGTGACTTCCTGTCTTCTACTTCCTCTCCTCTACTTCTTGTCTTTTACTTCCTGTCCTCTACTTCATGTCTTCTACTTACCATCCTCTACTTCCCATCCTCTACCTTCTGTCCTCTACTTCCTGTCCTCTACCTCCTGTTCTCTACTTCATGTCTTCTACTTCCTGTCCTCTACTTCATGTCTTCTACTTCCCGTCCTCTACCTTCTGTCCTCTACTTCCTGACCTCTACCTCCTGTTCTCTACTTCATGTCTTCTACTTCCCATCCTCTACCTTCTGTCCTCTACTTTCTGTCCTCTACTTCCTGTCCTCTACCGCCTGTTCTCTACTTCATGTCTTCTACTTCCCGTCCTCTACCTTCTGTCCTCTACTTCCTGTCCTCTACCTCCTGTTCTCTACTTCATGTCTTCTACTTCCCATTCTCTACTTCCCATCCTCTACCTTCTGTCCTCTGCTTCCTGTCCTATATTTCCTTTCCTCTATTTCCTCTCCTCTATTTAATTTCCCCTACTTCCTTTTCTCTACTTCCTGTCCTCTACTTCCTTTACTCTTTGGATTGTAATATCAGAAAATAAACTGTGATTCTAACACAACTTTATGTTTTCCTCCAGGACAGCGACGCCCAGAAGGAAGGACACGGCAACGCCCCCGGCAACGCCCCCGGCAACGCCAAGGTAATGACGAGCGGGTTCCCGAACCCCCCCCCAAAAATGAATTTCAGCTCAATAAAAGACAAACTGACGTTCATTTAAATGTTTAAGTGTTTATTTAAATGTGTAAGTGATGTTTATGTTTTCAGGAGAAAAGTATGCTAAGCGCGATGTTCAAGAAGACTCCTAAAGCCGCCGAGGACGAGGTGACGACCTCGACCCCGAAGGTCACGGCGCACAATCGCACCCAGATGTCACCTGTTCGTGTGTGTGTGTGTGTGTTTGTGTGTGTGTGTGTTTGTGTGTGTTCGTGTGTGTGTGTGTTTTTGTGTGTGTGTGTTCATGTGTGTGTGTGTGTTCATGTGTGTGTGTGTGTGTGTTCTTGTTGTGTGTTCAGGAGTCAAATGATGACAAGAAGTTATCTGCCAGCCGGGAAAATCTATTAGACACTTCAAAGGTACAAAATGTTCCTCTTGTTCTCCTTCCTTTTTCTTCTTCTTTTTGTTCCTCTTTTTGTTCTTCTTCTCCTTCTCGTTGTTGTTGTTGTTCTTCTCCTCCTTCTTCTTCTCCTTCCTTCTCAGTGATTGTTTCCTACGTTGCAGGAGAAGACTGGAGGACTCTCTGGGATCTTTAAGAAGTCTCCTAAACTGGCTCCACGCTCGGTCGCTAATCAGGTAAATGTGCTCCACATTAATAAAGACATGAAAAGATCAAAGGACCTCGTCTCCTGCTCTGGTCAACACGCCCAGGTGCATGCTGGTTAATGTTGTTCTGGTTCTCCAGGATCCTCTCCAGGACTCAAAGGATTTGTCTGCCAGCTGCGACAGTCTCACTGAGGTGAGAGCGCCACGCCTCGGCAACTTGTTGAGCAACTCTGGTACTGTCTGCAACTTGTTGAGCAACTCTGGTACTGTCTACAACTTGTTGAGCAACTCTGGTACTGTCTGCAACTTGTTGAGAAACTCTGGTACTGTCTACAACTTGTTGAGCAACTCTGGTACTGTCTGCAACTTGTTGAGCAACTCTGGTACTGTCTGCAACTTGTTGAGCAACTCTGGTACTGTCTGCAACTTGTTGAGCAACTCTGGTACTGTCTGCAACTTGTTGAGCAACTCTGGTACTGTCTGCAACTTGTTGAGCAACTCTGGTACTGTCTGCAACTTGTTGGGTCGTTATCTTTTCTCAGTGACGTTGACCGTACGTAGATTTTTAGATTTTAATGTATTTTTCAGCGATCACGTTTATATTTCTCAGGATGCTCCTCCGGCTGTCGGTGAAACGTCAACCAGCAACGACAACCTGTCCGAAGCAACGAGCACCCCGAAGGTGAGCCGGCCGAGAGGCGTTCACTCTGGTTGATTAGATTAGCTTCTTTTGTCTTTTTGGGACTTACATTAATTCTTTAGTTTGTTTGTTTTTAACAGGAGAAAACAACTGGGTTTTCTAATATGTTCAAGAAGACGCCGAAAACACAACAGGTACGATATTATTATCATTATTCTTATTATTATTACTGTTATCATTATTATTATCATTATTATTACTATTAATTTTATTATCATTCTTATTATTATCATTATTATTACTATTATTATTATTATTATTATTATTATCCTTCTTATTATTATAATTATATAGTCGTAATATTAGTGTTTGAGATTGTATTGAAAGTTTTAAAAGCATCAAAACATAATGCAAAAGTAAAGAAGATTTAAAAACGATAATAAAAAAACTGATTTAAAAGTTAAACAAATGGAATAAAAGTTTCTGATTTAATGAATAAATGTTTAATATCTTTGAATCTGGTTACATTTAAAGGCGGCAAATGGCGAGGACACGAAGGAGCCAGAAAGAGGCGGGCTGAAACGCAGGAGGACCATCAGGAGGAAGAAGCGAGTGAGTTGTTGTTGTTGTTGTTGTTTTTGTTGTTGTTGACTCTAAAGAAACGTCCAGAGACGTGACAGAAAGTCGCCGGAGCTAGTCAGCTGAACTTTGAGTCTCTTTCTTCTACTATTTGAGCTTATTATTTTATGTATTTTCTCGTTGACAACCTCTTGTTTTTGTTGTCTTGTTGTTGTTTTCTTAGGTTGTGTCATTCAGAGTCAAGAGAACTCTTCCCGAAATAACAAAACTCAATCGAACTTCGGAGGTACGTTCTCGCTCCGACTCGCCTCAAAGACCCGATGTGAACGTTTAATAATAAATAAAGTTTGTCCTCTTTTTAATTCATTATTATTATTATTATTATTATTATTATTATTATTATTATTATGTTTCTGTCCACAGAGATCGGATATGACGGCCATCATGGAGGAGTCCTTTGAGCTGCAGGAGCTGAACGTGGCACCGGTCAGCATAATTATATATTATACTATTATAATAATTATATATTATGCTATTATAATAATATATTATACTATTATAATAATAATATATTATACTATTATAATTATTATATATTATACTATTATAATAATATATTATACTATTATAATAATATATTATACTATTATAAAAATAATATATTATACTATTATAATTATTATATATTATACCATTATAATAATAATATATTATACTATAATAATAATAATATATTATACGATGATTATAATGGTATATTATACTATAATAATAATTATATATTATACTATGATTATAAGTATATATTATACTAATAATATATTATACTATAATAATAATATATTATACTATGATTATAAGTATATATTATACTATAATAATAATTATATATTATACTAATTATATATTATACTATAATAATAATTATATATATTGTCTTACCATGTTCATCCTGCTGTGTAGTCCGTTATCTGAATCGATTGACTCTAAATAAAAATAGAAGATTCACAAACTATGTTTACATGTTCAATGCATCACTATATTAGAAAACATCAGATGACTTAAGTTTATTTCGTATTGCAGCTTTCATAAAACAAATTATTTACAGGAATAAACACTTATAAATGAGAGCTTAAAGCTGTAAAAACAACCAATAAATATATAAACGGGCCCTATAAACACATTAGTTCTATAAATTCTGTAAAAATGTTTACAAACATAATTACAGGTGAGAATCTGCACAAAGAAAAAAACCTTTAAACTGTTGTTGTTGTTGTTGTTGTTCAGGAGAACCGAGTGGAGATCCAGCCTGTGGAGATGGCGGCTTATCCCACCGAAGAAAACCCTCTTACCTCTGAACAGGTGCATTCTGGGACACGGGTCTCCTTTTCTTTCTTTTTTATGTCGTGAATTCTGAATATTATTGATCTTGTTTCTATGAGTTCACTGACGACGGTCTCTTTTTGTTTACTCCAGGAAACCGACGATGACCTGATGGACTGGTGGAACACGGTCAAAGGTCGAGATGCGTTCATGTTCAGGACGTTTATTTCAATATAAAGTGATGAGCAACATAACTCTTTCTGTACCTGCAGGCTGGGCCGAGTGGAACGAGGCGTCTCACCTCCAGGAGGGCGACGAGCAGATGTGAGCGCCGCTCGTCTCTTTGTTGACCTTCATTGCTACGTTCACTGAACGTGTCGCTTCACTTTCTCAGGATTATGTCCTCAAAGGAGATCCACGTCTACTTCAGGCCGTTTGAGTAACCAAACTAAACTTTGACAGAACATCGTAGTAATAATAATAATGAATATTTTTTAAATCTTTCAAAGATTTTTCACTGCAAAGATCTCAAGACCATAATGGCCAAGTTTGGAATGATCCGGCTTTAATGTCTAGGAGGAGTTGACTGTTTTACAACCCTCCAAAATGTGAAAAAAAGCAGATATTGAGCGATTTATTGCAGCGCCCCCTAGTGTTCAAATATTATGGAAACATGAGGGTAGGTTAAGGGATGCCATGTGGACATAGCAGAGCAATTTAGCGAAGAAGTGATTTGGAAGTTAGGTGTCTTTACACATTAGGCCACACCCCTTGGATGTTCGTTGGTCCATATTCTCTGAACGCAATGAGGTATCAACAATCTTTCAAACATTTTTGATAATATTGAACCAATAATGAACCATACAAAGTTTTGTATGATTCTGACTCAGCGTTTGGGAGGAGTTGAAATAATATTTTTTTTTACAAAATACAAAACGGCGGAAAATCGAAGAAGGCGGAGCTTTGGGGTGATATTGGCAATTTTGTTGAGACGGTCCAGGCGGACATGAATGACAAATATCAAGTCAATCGTGATTGGGGGAAAAGTCGTGGGTATGAAAACTCTAGGGGGCGCTAGAGAGAGAATTCCTTAAACTAATACGAAAACTCAAAGATTACAAAATATTTCACCGGTCCTGATCTGCCTTCCTTTTCTTGCTTCTTTTTCTACCATCCTTGCCACCTTTCCTTCCTTCCTTCCCTCCTTGCCTGCCTAGCTTCCTTGCCACCTTTTCTTCCCCCTTTCCTGCCTTGCCTCTTTGCCTTCCTTTCCTTCCTTACTTCTCCCTCTCCTTTCCTACCTTCCTTTTCTCCTTCTTTTTCTACCCTCCTTGCCACCTTCCTTCCCTCCTTGCCTTGCTTCCTTCCTACCTTTCTTTCCTCCCTTCCTGCTTTGCCTCCTTTCCTTCCTTTCTTACCTACCTTTTACAATGAAGGAAGGAAGGAAGGAAGGGAGGCAAGGAAGGTACTGCAAGCTTTTTAAAGTTGAAGATTTTCTCCATAGGATCTAGTGAATAAAAAACCCCATAAAAAGATTTAAAAATACCCACATTTGATAGGTTATGAATATGAAGTGACCTCGCGTCCTGAAGGAGACGAGTGTGTGAAGTGACCTCGCGCCCTGAAGGAGACGAGTGTGTGAAGTGACCTCGCGCCCTGAAGGAGACGAGTGTGTGAAGTGACCTCGCGCCCTGAAGGAGACGAGTGTGTGAAGTGACCTCGCGCCCTGAAGGAGACGAGTGTGTGATATGACCTCGCGTCCTGAAGGAGACGAGTGTGTGAAGTGACCTCGCGCCCTGAAGGAGACGAGTGTGTGAAGTGACCTCGCGTCCTGAAGGAGACGAGTGTGTGAAGTGACCTCGCGCCCTGAAGGAGACGAGTGTGTGAAGTGACCTCGCGCCCTGAAGGAGACGAGTGTGTGATATGACCTCGCGTCCTGAAGGAGACGAGTGTGTGAAGTGTGTCCTGAAGGAGACGAGTGTGTGAAGTGCGTCCTGAAGGAGGCGAGTGTCCCCTGTGTCCTGAAGGAGACGAGTGTGTGAAGTGCGTCCTGAAGGAGACTAGTGTCCCCTGCGTCCTGAAGGAGACGAGTGTCCCCTGCGCCCTGAAGGAGACGAGTGTCCACTGCGTCCTGAAGGAGACGAGTGTCCCCTGCGTCCTGAAGGAGACGAGTGTCCCCTGCATCCTGAAGGAGACGAGTGTCCCCTGCGTCCTGAAGGAGACGAGTGTCCCCTGCGCCCTGAAGGAGACGAGTGTCCCCTGCGCCCTGAAGGAGACGAGTGTCCCCTGCGTCCTGAAGGAGACGAGTGTCCCCTGAAGGAGACGAGTGTCCCCTGCGTCCTGAAGGAGACGAGTGTCCCCTGCGTCCTGAAGGAGACGAGTGTCCCCTGCCTCCTGAAGGAGACGAGTGTCCCCTGCGTCCTGAAGGAGACGAGTGTCCCCTGCGTCCTGAAGGAGACGAGTGTCCCCTGTGTCCTGAAGGAGACGAGTGTCCCCTGCGCCCTGAAGGAGACGAGTGTCCCCTGAAGGAGACGAGTGTCCCCTGCGTCCTGAAGGAGACGAGTGTCCCCTGCGTCCTCCAGGCTGATGCAGCAGGCGGCGGACCGCGTCTACATGGCGGCGCGTCTGTTCGTGCGCCTGTTCAACCGGCGCGGCGCGTTGCTGCAGCGCCGCATCCTGGAGCTGCTCGCCATGGCGGACGCCGCGGACGAGTTCCACAAGAAGACGGTGCAGGCGGCGGTGGGCGGCGGCGTGGCGAGCATCGCCGGCAGCATCGCCACCATCACGGGCCTCATCCTGGCGCCCTTCACCTTCGGCGCCTCCATCATCGTCACGGCGGTGGGCATCGGCGTGGCGACGGCCGGCAGCATCACGTCGGCCACGGCCAACATCACCGACACGGTGCGCTCCAACATGGAGCGCAAGAGGCTGGAGAAGATGATCCAGGGTTACCAGGACGACATCAAAGACATCCGGCAGTGCCTGGAGTTCGTCCAGGTGGGTTCTAGTGTTTTAGTGTTCTGTTGTTCTAGCGTTCTAGTGTTCTAGTTCATCCAGGTGGGTTCTGTTGCTCTAGCGTTCTAGTGTTCTAGTTCGTCCAGGTGGGTTCTGTTGCTCTAGCGTTCTAGTGTTCTAGTTCGTCCAGGTGGGTTCTGTTGCTCTAGTGTTCTAGTTTGTCCAGGTGGGTTCTGTTGTTCTAGTGTTCTAGCGTTCTAGTTCATCCAGGTGGGTTCTGTTGTTCTAGTGTTCTAGTGTTCGTCCAGGTGGGTTCTGTTGCTCTAGTGTTCTAGTGTTCTAGTTCATCCAGGTGGGTTCTGTTGTTCTAGTGTTCTAGTGTTCTAGTTCGTCCAGGTGGGTTCTGTTGTTCTAGTGTTCTAGCATTCTAGTTCATCCAGGTGGGTTCTGTTGTTCTAGTGTTCTAGTGTTCGTCCAGGTGGGTTCTGTTGCTCTAGTGTTCTAGTGTTCTAGTTCATCCAGGTGGGTTCTGTTGTTCTAGTGTTCTAGTGTTCTAGTTCGTCCAGGTGGGTTCTGTTGGTCTAGCGTTCTAGTTCGTCCAGGTGGGTTCTGTTGTTCTAGTGTTCTAGCGTTCTAGTTCATCCAGGTGGGTTCTGTTGTTCTAGTGTTCGTCCAGGTGGGTTCTGTTGCTCTAGCGTTCTAGTGTTCTAGTTCATCCAGGTGGGTTCTGTTGTTCTAGTGTTCTAGTGTTCTAGTTCGTCCAGGTGGGTTCTGTTGCTCTAGCGTTCTAGTGTTCTAGTTCATCCAGGTGGGTTCTGTTGTTCTAGTGTTCTAGTTCGTCCAGGTGGGTTCTGTTGTTCTAGTGTTCTAGTGTTCGTCCAGGTGGGTTCTGTTGCTCTAGCGTTCTAGTGTTCTAGTTCGTCCAGGTGGATTCTGTTGCTCTAGTGTTCTAGTTCGTCCAGGTGGGTTCTGTTGCTCTAGCGTTCTAGTGTTCTAGTTCATCCAGGTGGGTTCTGTTGCTCTAGCGTTCTAGTGTTCTAGTTCGTCCAGGTGGATTCTGTTGCTCTAGTGTTCTAGTTCATCCAGGTGGGTTCTGTTGTTCTAGTGTTCTAGTGTTCGTCCAGGTGGGTTCTGTTGCTCTAGCGTTCTAGTGTTCTAGTTCGTCCAGGTGGATTCTGTTGCTCTAGTGTTCTAGTTCGTCCAGGTGGGTTCTGTTGTTCTAGTGTTCTAAGCGTTCTAGTTCATCCAGGTGGGTTCTGTTGTTCTAGTGTTCGTCCAGGTGGGTTCTGTTGCTCTAGTGTTCTAGTGTTCTAGTTCATCCAGGTGGGTTATGTTGTTCTAGTGTTCTAGTTCGTCCAGGTGGGTTCTGTTGTTCTAGTGTTCTTGCGTTCTAGTTCATCCAGGTGGGTTCTGTTGTTCTAGTGTTCTAGTGTTCGTCCAGGTGGGTTCTGTTGCTCTAGTGTTCTAGTGTTCTAGTTCATCCAGGTGGGTTCTGTTGTTCTAGTGTTCTAGTGTTCTAGTTCGTCCATGTGGGTTCTGTTGTTCTAGCGTTCTAGTTCGTCCAGGTGGGTTCTGTTGTTCTAGTGTTCTAGCGTTCTAGTTCATCCAGGTGGGTTCTGTTGTTCTAGTGTTCTAGTGTTCGTCCAGGTGGGTTCTGTTGCTCTAGCGTTCTAGTGTTCTAGTTCATCCAGGTGGGTTCTGTTGTTCTAGTGTTCTAGTGTTCTAGTTCATCCAGGTGGGTTCTGTTGTTCTAGTGTTCTAGTGTTCTAGTTCATCCAGGTGGGTTCTGTTGCTCTAGCGTTCTAGTGTTCTAGTTCATCCAGGTGGGTTCTGTTGCTCTAGCGTTCTAGTGTTCTAGTTCGTCCAGGTGGGTTCTGTTGCTCTAGCGTTCTAGTGTTCTAGTTCATCCAGGTGGGTTCTGTTGCTCTAGCGTTCTAGTGTTCTAGTTCATCCAGATGGGTTCTGTTGCTCTAGCGTTCTAGTGTTCTAGTTCGTCCAGGTGGGTTCTGTTGCTCTAGCGTTCTAGTGTTCTAGTTCATCCAGGTGGGTTCTGTTGTTCTAGTGTTCTAGTTCGTCCAGGTGGGTTCTGTTGTTCTAGTGTTCTAGTGTTCGTCCAGGTGGGTTCTGTTGCTCTAGCGTTCTAGTGTTCTAGTTCGTCCAGGTGGATTCTGTTGCTCTAGTGTTCTAGTTCGTCCAGGTGGGTTCTGTTGCTCTAGCGTTCTAGTGTTCTAGTTCATCCAGGTGGGTTCTGTTGCTCTAGCGTTCTAGTGTTCTAGTTCGTCCAGGTGGATTCTGTTGCTCTAGTGTTCTAGTTCATCCAGGTGGGTTCTGTTGTTCTAGTGTTCTAGTGTTCGTCCAGGTGGGTTCTGTTGCTCTAGCGTTCTAGTGTTCTAGTTCGTCCAGGTGGATTCTGTTGCTCTAGTGTTCTAGTTCGTCCAGGTGGGTTCTGTTGTTCTAGTGTTCTAAGCGTTCTAGTTCATCCAGGTGGGTTCTGTTGTTCTAGTGTTCGTCCAGGTGGGTTCTGTTGCTCTAGTGTTCTAGTGTTCTAGTTCATCCAGGTGGGTTATGTTGTTCTAGTGTTCTAGTTCGTCCAGGTGGGTTCTGTTGTTCTAGTGTTCTTGCGTTCTAGTTCATCCAGGTGGGTTCTGTTGTTCTAGTGTTCTAGTGTTCGTCCAGGTGGGTTCTGTTGCTCTAGTGTTCTAGTGTTCTAGTTCATCCAGGTGGGTTCTGTTGTTCTAGTGTTCTAGTGTTCTAGTTCGTCCATGTGGGTTCTGTTGTTCTAGCGTTCTAGTTCGTCCAGGTGGGTTCTGTTGTTCTAGTGTTCTAGCGTTCTAGTTCATCCAGGTGGGTTCTGTTGTTCTAGTGTTCTAGTGTTCGTCCAGGTGGGTTCTGTTGCTCTAGCGTTCTAGTGTTCTAGTTCATCCAGGTGGGTTCTGTTGTTCTAGTGTTCTAGTGTTCTAGTTCATCCAGGTGGGTTCTGTTGTTCTAGTGTTCTAGTGTTCTAGTTCATCCAGGTGGGTTCTGTTGCTCTAGCGTTCTAGTGTTCTAGTTCATCCAGGTGGGTTCTGTTGCTCTAGCGTTCTAGTGTTCTAGTTCGTCCAGGTGGGTTCTGTTGCTCTAGCGTTCTAGTGTTCTAGTTCATCCAGGTGGGTTCTGTTGCTCTAGCGTTCTAGTGTTCTAGTTCATCCAGATGGGTTCTGTTGCTCTAGCGTTCTAGTGTTCTAGTTCATCCAGGTGGGTTCTGTTGCTCTAGCGTTCTAGTGTTCTAGTTCGTCCAGGTGGGTTCTGTTGCTCTAGTGTTCTAGTTCGTCCAGGTGGGTTCTGTTGTTCTAGTGTTCTAGCGTTCTAGTTCATCCAGGTGGGTTCTGTTGTTCTAGTGTTCTAGTGTTCGTCCAGGTTGGTTCTGTTGCTCTAGTGTTCTAGCGTTCTAGTTCATCCAGGTGGGTTCTGTTCTAGTGTTCTAGTTCGTCCAGGTGGGTTCTGTTGTTCTAGTGTTCTAGTTCATCCAGGTGGGTTCTGTTGTTCTAGTGTTCTAGTGTTCTAGTTCATCCAGGTGGGTTCTGTTCTAGTGTTCTAGTGTTCTAGTTCATCCAGGTGGGTTCTGTTCTAGTGTTCTAGTGTTCTAGTTCGTCCAGGTGGGTTCTGTTGTTCTAGTGTTCTAGCGTTCTAGTTCATCCAGGTGGGTTCTGTTGTTCTAGTGTTCTAGTGTTCTAGTTCATCCAGGTGGGTTCTGTTGCTCTAGTGTTCTAGTGTTCTAGTTCATCCAGGTGGGTTCTGTTCTAGTGTTCTAGTTCGTCCAGGTGGGTTCTGTTGTTCTAGTGTTCTAGTGTTCTAGTTCGTCCAGGTGGGTTCTGTTGTTCTATTGTTCTAGCGTTCTAGTTCATCCAGGTGGGTTCTGTTGTTCTAGTGTTCTAGTGTTCGTCCAGGTGGGTTCTGTTGTTCTAGTGTTCTAGTGTTCTAGTTCGTCCAGGTGGGTTCTGTTGTTCTAGCGTTCAAGCGTTCTAGTTCGTCCAGGTGGGTTCTGTTGTTCTAGCGTTCTAGTGTTCTATTGTTCTATTGTTCCAGTGTTCTAGTTCGTCCAGGTGGGTTCTGTTGTTCTAGCGTTCTAGTGTTCTAGTGTTCGTCCAGGTGGGTTCTGTTGTTCTAGCATTCTAGTTTTCTAGTGTTCTAGCGTTCGTCCAGGTGGGTTCTGTTGTTCTAGCGTTCTAGTGTTCTAGTGTTCGTCCAGGTGGGTTCTGTTGTTCTAGCGTTCTAGTGTTCTAGTGTTCGTCCAGGTGGGTTCTGTTGTTCTAGTGTTCTAGCATTCTAGTTCATCCAGGTGGGTTCTGTTGTTCTAGTGTTCTAGTGTTCTGTTGTTCTAGTGTTCTAGCGTTCTGTTGTTCTAGAGTTCTAGTGTTCTAGCGTTCTGTTGTTCTGTTGTTCTAGCGTTCTATTGTTCTAGTTCGTCCATGTGGGTTCTGTTGTTCTAGCATTCTAGTGTTCCAGTGTTTTGTTGTTCTAGCGTTCTGTTGTTCTCATGTTCTAGTGTTCTGTTGTTCTAGTGTTCTCATGTTCTGTTGTTCTAGTGTTCTAGTGTTCTATTGTTCTAGTGTTATGTTGTTCTAGTGTTCTAGTGTTCCAGTGTTCTAGTGTTCTATTGATCTAGTGTTCTGGTGTTCTAGTGTTCTAGTGTTCTAGTGTTCTGTTGTTCTATTGATCTAGTGTTCTAGCGTTCTATTGATCTAGTGTTCTATTGTTCTAGCGTTCTAGTGTTCTATTGTTCTAGCGTTCTATTGTTCTAGTGTTCTGTTCTAGCGTTCTAGTGTTCTATTGTTCTAGTTCGTCCAGGTGGGTTCTAGTGTTCCAGTGTTCTAGTGTTCTATTGTTCTAGTTCGTCCAGGTGGGTTCTAGTGTTCTAGTTTGTCCAGGTGAGGTTCTATTGTTCTAGTGTTCCATTGTTCTATTGTTTGTGTTCTAGTGTTCTATTGTTCCAGTGTTCTAGTGTTCTAGTTCATCCAGGTGAGTCGAGTTCTAAGAGTTTAATCACGAGAAGAAACATCAGAACATCAACTATTATTATATCTGTGGTTATTTAGTGATATTACATCGTTTTGAACAACTATTAACGATAATATAATTCAAAATTATATTTATAGATTTTATTTTGTGTACCTAGTTCAGGAAGTACAGATAGAACACAACAACAACCAAGAACAAGAACAACAACTACACAATATTAAAGCTGCGAGCAGCGTTGAACGGGTCCTCGCTCATCTGCGCCGGTCGGGGGCGCCGGCGAGACGCCGGCCCGCTCGGCCGAGGACGCAGGCCGTGACTTGTAACGAGCACGACAAGTTTGGGGCAGATTCGACAAAGTCCAGTTTAGCCACATATTCATGCATCATGTGGCCCTAAGTGTCGACCACGTCATGAAATTCAATGTAAAAAAGAAAGAAAAGCTGTCTTGTCCTGGGATCGAACACAGATCTCTGGGTGTCCAGTCAAACACTTAACCTGCTGAGCTATAGATCTGGTTAGATTACAGGCAGCCATCGGGGGTGACATTATTTTGGGTAGGACAAGTTTGGGGCAGATTGAATAAAGTCCAGTTGAGCCAGTAGGTGGCGCTTTGAGTCTGTGAACGTATCCATGCATTATATGTCTCTAAGTGAAGTGTAGACCACGTCATGTAAATTAAATGTAAAAAAACCCGATAACATTATTTTTGCCTTAGCCTGGAATCAAAAACAAGTCTCTGTGTCACTAGGCAAGCACCTATTGCTCTGCAACACTGATTAGATGTAATTGCATCAGCGGTAGGGGTTAACATTATTGTAAAAGTGAATAAATTATGGTTATTTTACATTTTAATAGGTGCTCCTATAAAAAATGTGTTTCTTTCTTCATGTGAATGTGTTCAAGCCTTGACTGGCATCATGCATGATTTGTTTTGGAAGGAATGGATGAGTTTAAGCAATAGTTTTTAACATAAAGAAATCACAGAAAGTAGGCAATTATTGGCAGTGACAAAATGTCAATTTCCTACGGACGAAAAGTCCTTTTCTTTTCTTCGTGTTCATTGTTCAAGTCTTGAGATTCTCGAAAACTTATTTGTGCCGATTCTGTTGGCGTTTTGTGGGAAAAATCCCAAGATGTATAAAGTAAAAAATGGCAAATTCAAGCAAAAAAACGGCCAACTTTGGCAAATTATTGTAGCGCCCCCTATTGTTCAAATTTCACGACATTTGCGGTATATGTTCTAGGCTACATTCTGTGCATATCCTGTAAGTTTGGATTTTTTTGTCCCAATATTGTTGGGGTTATGAGCATTACAAAACAAGACACGCCCCTAAAATGTTCGTTGGGCCATAGATGCTTAACACAATGAGATATTTCAAAAAAGATGGTAGATCTTAGGTGATATAGCTTCTATAATCATTATCTCCATAAGGTTTGGTATGAATCAGACCCAGCATGTAGGAGAAGTTGCCACGTATGTGTTTGTCACAAAATTCAAAATGGCCGAAAATATTTGTAGGCGGAGCTTAGGGGTCTGAGAGGCTCTTTTGTAAAGCAGGTCCAAGTGGACATGTGTGACGAATTTCAAGTCAATCAGACATTCTGGCTGAGGGGCGTCGCCGGTCAAACTTTGAGGTGGCGCTAGAGAGCCATTTTTGAAACCCGAATTTTGAGGTCAGAGGCATACGTCTAGTTTCACCAATCCTGACAAGCTTGCCAAATTTGGTGAGTTTTGGGGTATGATGCGTACCCCCAATATGCAAAGAGTAAAAATAAAAAGCGGAAGAATAAGAATAAGAATCCTAACAATTTCAATAGGGTCCTTTAGGACCCTAATTAAATTATCATAATTTGACATCAGGGCAACATTCTAGTCCTTGGGGGCAGTTTAGCCCTCGAGGGTTGATTCTAAATAAAGATCTCCCCCTCCCTCCCGTGCTCCCTCAGGCGGGCATGGACACCCTCCAGGAGTGGGACTTTGAGAAGTTCTCTGAGAGCGTGGCGAAGAAGGCGATGAACCACAACCTGAAGCACGTGATGAAGGAGGGCGGCCGGGCGGGCAAGGCGCTGATGATCAACACGGACAAGCTCATCAGCACCGTGCAGGTGCTGGGCGTGGCGGGCGGCGCCGCCAAGGCGGTGCAGGCCATCAGCATCACCACGGGCGTCATGTCAGCGCTCTTCCTCGCGCTGGACGTCTTCTTCCTCGCCAAGGACTCCCACGAGCTGCGCAAGGGCGCCAAGACCAAGTTCGCCACCAAGATCCGTGACGTGTGCAAAGAGCTGCAGGACGGCCTGCTGGAGCTGAACCGCGTGAAGACCGCGCTGCAGAAGACCATGGACGGCATTGAGGTGGAGGAGTACGAGGAGGTGCAGGAGGTGGAGGAGGAGGTGGACGACGACGACGAAGACGAGTCGGACCCGCGCAAGCTGGCGGAACAGGACCTCCTGGAGGAGAAGCTGGACAGGAAGGTGGAGGAGGAGAAGAAGAAGAAGAGCAAAGAGATGGAGAAGAAGGACAAAGAGGAGGTGGAGGAGGAGAAGGAGAAGAAGAAGAAGAGCAAAGAGATGGAGAAGGACAAAGAGGAGGTGGAGGAGGAGAAGAAGAGCAAAGAGATGGAGAAGGACAAAGAGGAGGTGGAGGAGGAGAAGAAGAAGAAGAGCAAAGAGATGGAGAAGAAGGACAAAGAGGAGGTGGAGGAGGGAAAGAAGGAGAAAGAGATGGAGAAGAAGGACAAAGAGGAGGTGGAGGAGGAGAAGAAGAAGAAGAGCAAAGAGATGGAGAAGAAGGACAAAGAGGAGGTGGAGGAGGAAAGAAGGAGAAAAGAAGAAGAGCAAAGAGATGGAGAAGAAGGACAAAGAGGAGGTGGAGGAGGGAAAGAAGGAGAAAAAGAAGAAGAGCAAAGAGATGGAGAAGAAGGACAAAGAGGAGGTGGAGGAGGGAAAGAAGGAGAAAAAGAAGAAGAAGAGCAAAGAGATGGAGAAGAAGGACAAAGAGGAGGTGGAGGAGGGAAAGAAGGAGAAAAAGAAGAAGAGCAAAGAGATGGAGAAGAAGGACAAAGAGGAGGTGGAGGAGGGAAAGAAGGAGAAAAAGAAGAAGAGCAAAGAGATGGAGAAGAAGGACAAAGAGGAGGTGGAGGAGGGAAAGAAGGAGAAAAAGAAGGGCAAGAGCGAAGAAGAAGAGGAGGTCAAAGAGGTCAATGAAGTCGTAAAAGAACGACCTCCAAAAGGAAAGAAGGACAAAGAAGCCGAGAACCAACTCACCGCTGGAAAAGAGAAGCAGGAGAATGAGCGAGGCCCAGAGGACGGGAGGAACCACAAGATGAACCGAACGGGGGAGAAGAGTGGGAGGAAGACGGAGGAGGAGGAGGAGGAGGAGGAGGAGGAGGAGGAGAGGAAGAGGGGAGGCGAGGTGAGGCCCGAGTGGAGAGCGGCGGGAGGAGAGAGCGCCGAGGGACGACCACCCGGGAGCCACCGGGACACGAAGGAAACCGAGAAGAGGAGCTGGAGGAGGAAGGAGGAGGAGGAGGAGGAGGAGAGGAAAGAAGGAGGGAGGGGGTCGAAAAGGGAAGAGGGGAGGAAGTCTCACTGGAGAGAAGGAGAAGAGGCGGAGAGGGAGCGGGGGGGCAGACGGGAAGAATCTGACTCCCAGAGGAGTTGCCATGGAGATGGAGGAGGAGGAGGAGGCAGGGTTGAGAGCGCGAGGAGGAGGTTTGAGAGAGCAGAAGGAGAGGGGGAGAAGAGGAAGGAGGAAGGAGAGAGGAGAGGAAGTGACCGAGAGAGGAGAGGAAGTGACCGAGAGAAGACAGGAAGTGGCCGAGAGAGGACAGGAAGTGACCGAGAGAGGACAGGAAGTGACAGGGAGCGTGACCACGCCCACCGGCGGTCTCGCCGAGCCTCCAAGGCGCTGCAGGAAGACGGTCTGAACATTTAGTTTTTAATGATGACGTCATCGCGGTTCAGACAGGAAGTGGCCCAGAGTGATGACATCATCGCGGTTCAGACAGGAAGTGGCCCAGAGCGATGACGTCATCGCGGTTCAGACAGTAAAAGAAGCTTAAATAGTTTTCTGACGAGAAGTAAAGAAGATTCTGTAACTTTATTTGTTTGTCTTTTTGGATTCTAACACTACGACTTGTCAGTCAGACTTTTATTAAAATTTTCCATACAGGAAAAATATGAAAACATTCGTCTGAAGCTCTAATAATAATAATTTGAATCAGACTTCCTGCAACGTGTTGACCTGATGACGACTTTAGTGATTGAGTTAATATGTTGAGATGAAGCGAACACATTTCAATGAGTTTATAGAGTTTATATCCTCTGGCTTCTGTTCCATGTTGAGCCTCTGATGTGTCATGTGCTTCTTGTTTGTGTTTCTCTGGTGACTGCAGGAGGCTCATGTTTAAAAATGTTCAGTTTATTTAAAAAACATTTTTTTATATATATGGCCACATTATTTTGCATGGTGGTGGTTTCTTGTTGAACAAATAAATTATTGGTTACTAAAATGTGACTCTTGTTGTTTCTTATTTTCTGCTCCGGAAGTTTAAACACTTTCCGTTCCCCGTCAAAATAAAATAACTTTATCAATCATTTTAATTTATTTAGTATTCCCGCTGCTCGCCACCAGGGGGCAGCAGAGAGCTGAACCAGGTGTTGATTACAGTGACACCTGCCGTTGCCAGGGGCAACGCGGGAATAAGTGTTGAGCAACGACTAAACTGACATTTACATGTGTGTGTGTGTGTGTGTGTGTGTGTGTGTGTCTCTGTGTGTATGTCTGTGAAGAAAGAACTAAGGAATAAAGATATAAAGAATAAAAAATAAAGAAGTAAAGAATATAGAATAAAGAAGTGTTTTATCTTGATGCTAAACACAAAATAATCAGATGAAAAGTTCCAAAAAGAAATTCCAATTAAATTCTGTTTATTTTGTATAGCCAATTCTCACAAATTCCCCTCAGTGTTTTACAACCTGTACAAATAGACATCCCTGACCTTTGACCTTTGACCTCACATCGGATCAGAAACAACTCCCAAACAACCCTTCAGGGGGGAAAAGGGAAAAAACCTTCAGGAGAGAACAGAGGAGGATCAATAGATGTCATGTGACCAAATGAACAATAGATGTCATGTGACCAGGTGAACAATAGATGTCATGTGACCAAATGAACAATAGATGTCATGTGACCAGATGAACAATAGATGTGACCAGATGAACAATAGATGTCATGTGACTAGATGAACAATAGATGTCATGTGACCAGATGAACAATAGATGTCATGTGACCAGATGAACAATAGATGTCATGTGACCAGATGAACAATAGATGTCATGTGACCAGATGAACAATAGACGTCATGTGACCAGATGAACAATAGATGTCATGTGACCAGATGAACAATAGACGTCATGTGACCAGATGAACAATAGATGTCATGTGACCAGATGAACAATAGATGTCATGTGACCAGATGAACAATAGATGTCATGTGACCAGATGAACAATAGATGTCATGTGACCAGATGAACAATATATGTCATGTGACCAGATGAACAAGAATAAAGAACAATAGATGTCATGTGACTAGATGAACAATAGATGTCATGTGACCAGGTGAACAATAGATGTCATGTGACCAGATGAACAATAGATGTCATGTGACCAGATGAACAATAGATGTCATGTGACCAGGTGAACAATAGATGTGACCAGATGAACAATAGATGTGATGTGACCAGATGAACAATAGATGTCATGTGACCAAATGAACAATAGATGTCATGTGACTAGGTGAACAATAGATGTCATGTGACCAGATGAACAATAGATGTCATGTGACCAGATGAACAATAGATGTCATGTGACCAGATGAACAATAGATGTCATGTGACCAGATGAACAATAGATGTCATGTGACCAGATGAACAATAGATGTGACCAGATGAACAATAGATGTCATGTGACCAGGTGAACAATAGATGTCATGTGACCAGATGAACAATAGATGTCATGTGACCAGATGAACAATAGATGTCATGTGACCAGATGAACAATAGATGTCATGTGACCAGATGAACAATAGATGTCATGTGACCAGATGAACAATAGATGTCATGTGACCAGATGAACAATAGATGTCATGTGACCAGATGAACAATAGATGTCATGTGACTAGATGAACAATAGATGTCATGTGACTCGATGAACAATAGAAGTCTTTGGCCGCCCTGAGCTCCTGACTCTCAGGGTGACCTTTGACCTCGGGTGATTTGCTTGAGGCTGCTTTGCGTCTCTTTGCATGAAGTTTAACTCCCTCTCTCTCTCTCTCTCTCTCTCTCTCTCCCTCGCTCTCTCTCCCTCTCTCTCTCTCTCTCTCTCTCTCTCTCTCTCTCTCTCTCTCTCTCTCTCTCTCTCTCTCTCTCTCCCTCTCTCTCTCCCTCTCTCTCTCCCCCCTCAACTCAACTAATCTGACATTTAAATGTCTCTGTGTGTGTGTGTGTCTTTGTGTGCGTCTGTCTCTGTGTGTGTGTCTCTGTGTGTGTGTGTGTGTCTCTGTGTGTGTGTCTCTTTGTGTGTGTGTGTCTCTGTGTCTCTGTGTTTGTGTGTGTGTGTGTGTCTCTTTGTGCGTGTGTGTCTCTGTCTGTGTGTGTCTGTGTCTCTTTGTGTTTGTGTGTGTCTCTGGGTGTGTGTCTCTTTGTGTGTGTGTGTCTCTGTCTGTGTGTGTCTGTGTGTGTGTCTCTTTGTGTTTGTGTGTGTCTCTGTGTGTGTGTCTCTTTGTGTGTGTGTGTCTCTGTCTGTGTGTGTCTGTGTGTGTGTGTGTCTCTGTGTGTGTGTGTGTCTGTGTGTGTGTGTCTCTGTGTGTGTGTGTGTGTCTCTGTGTGTGTGTGTAACTTTCATTAAATGTTTGTGACGTCTTTCGTTACTTTCTACGTTTAAATTTGTTACGAACATAAACTGAACATGAAGTTATATCTCATAGTTTTATTTTGATATAATAAATACTCTAAAACATTAAAGGAGCAGCAAATAAAACTAAAACAACAATAAACAATAATAAACTATAATATACAATAATACACAGTAATAAACTATAATATACAATAATAAACAATAATAAACTATAATAAACTATAATATACAATAATAAACAATAATAAACTATAATATACAATAGTAAACTATAATAAACAATAATAAACTATAATAAACGATAATAAACCACAACGTGCTGAACGTGACGCAGCTGGTTGTCACAGTGAAGCTTTTCACTGAAGTAAAATAACTTTTATTTTGAAAGAATCTTTTTGAATATAGATTAGTGATTTTACATGAGATTAAAATATGGGAACGAGATGCAAACCGACCAACGCAGAGGATAAAGATAAAGAATAAAGAGTAAAGAATAAAGAGTAAAGAATAAAGATAAAGAATAAAGATAAAGAACAAAGATAAAGAATAAAGATAAAGAATAAAGATAAAGAATAAAGATAAAGAATAAGGATAAAGAACAAAGATAAAGAATAAGGATAAAGATAAAGAACAAAGATAAAGAACAAAGATAAAGAATAAAGATAAAGAATAAAGACGAAGATAAAGATAAAGAATAAGGATAAAGAACAAAGATAAAGAATAAGGATAAAGGTGAAGATAAAGAATAAAGATGAAGATAAAGAATAAAGATGAAGATAAAGAATAAAGATAAAGAATAAAGAATAAAGATGAAGATAAAGAATAAAGATAAAGAATAAAGAACAAAGATAAAGAATAAGGATAAGGATGAAGAATAAAGGTGAAGATAAAGAATAAAGATGAAGATAAAGAATAAAGATGAAGATAAAGAATAAAGATGAAGATAAAGACTAAAGATAAAGAATAAAGATAAATAATAAAGAATAAAGATGAAGATAAAGAATAAAGAATAAAAATGAAGATAAAGAATAAAGATAAAGAATAAGAATAAGGATAAAGAACAAAGAAAAAGAAAAAGGATAAAGATAAAGAATAAAGATGAAGATAAAGAATAAAGATGAAGATAAAGAATAAAGATAAAGAATAAGGATAAAGAATAAAGATAAAGAATAAAGATAAGGAATAAAGATGAAGATAAAGACAAAGAATAAAGATAAAGAATAAAAATAAAGATTAAGAATAAAGAATAAAGATAAAGGATAAAAATAAAGATAAAGAATAAAAATAAAGATAAAGGATAAAAAATAAAGAATAAAGATGAAGATAAAGAATAAAAATAAAGATTAAGGATAAAGAACAAAGATAAAGAATAAGGATAAAGATAAAGAATAAAGATGAAGATAAAGAATAAAGATGAAGATAAAGAATAAAGATAAAGAATAAGGATAAAGATAAAGAATAAAGATAAAGAATAAAGATGAAGATAAAGAATAAAGATAAAGAATAAAAATGAAGATAAAGAATAAAAATAAAGAATAAAAATGAAGATAAAGAATAAAGATAAAGAATAAAGAATAAAGATAAAGAATAAAGAATATAGATAAATAATAAAGATAAAGAATAAGAATAAAAATAAAGAATAAAGATAAAGAATAAGAATACAGATAAAGAATAAAGAGTAAATAATAAAGATAACGAATAAAGAGTAATGAATAAAGAATAAAGAATAAAGATAAAGAATAAAGAATAAAGATAAAGAATAAAGAAGGGAACCTCGCTCACACACAAACATCTAAATTAATCATCTTTAGATCTCAAGTGTTTTATCTTGATGCTAAACACAAAACAATCAGATGAAGAGTTCCTCAAGTGAATGTTGTCATATCTGGTTGATGCACATTCATACCTGATGACTGAACTCTGAGAATGAGGAAACAACAACAATAGAACAGAGGCTCTATTATGTGTAAATATGCTAATTCATGTCCACGAGACTGTCACGAATTCCCCACCTTCCTAGCTAAATTTATCCTGCTTACACGTTTAATTAACTCTCCTGTCATTCCAGATCCTGTCATCCTCACCTGATTGTCCCTTCACCTGGTCCTCACGCCCTCTCACCTGCAGCCCCTCCCCTCGTTAGTCCCTCATACCCTTCACCTGGTCCTCACACCCTTCTCACCTGCAGCCCCTCCCCTCGTTAGTCCCTCATACCCTTCACCTGGTCCTCACACCCTTCTCACCTGCAGCCCCTCCCCTCGTTAGTCCCTCATACCCTTCACCTGGTCCTCACGCCCTTCTCACCTGCAGCCCCTCCCTCGTTAGTCCCTCATACCCTTCACCTGGTCCTCACGCCCTTCTCACCTGCAGCCCCTCCCCTCGTTAGTCCCTCATACCCTTCACCTGGTCCTCACGCCCTTCTCACCTGCAGCCCCTCCCCTCGTTAGTCCCTCATACCCTTCACCTGGTCCTCACACCCTTCTCACCTGCAGCCCCTCCCCTCGTTAGTCCCTCACAATTTAGCTCCCTCACTTCCGCTTGTCCTCTGCCAGATTGTCTTGTGTGTCGTTGCCAAACTCTCCAGCGAATTCCTAGTACTAATCTTCCTGTTCCGACCCTGTTTGCCTGTTAACCCGACTTGAGATGTTTACCTGCCCCTTTTGGATTTGTTGCCCTGTTTGACGGACCACCCGGTTTTGACCCTCCTGAAAGATTAAGTAAACAGCCTCCTCCTGCATTCCTGCGTTTGTTGTGCTTTTGGGTTCCAGTACCTGTAACCATTACAGAGACACTTTTCTGACTTCCTGTTGATCATCGTGACTTCTTCATTATGACGTCTTATACTTCACTTTATATATATATATATGTATATGTATATATATATGGACAGGAAGTCTCTATTGTTCACATCATGATGAGTCTTCTCCTCCCTTGAAGTCTTTGGCCGCCCTGAGCTCCTGACTCTCAGGGTGACCTTTGACCTCGGGTGATTTGCTTGAGGCTGCTTTGCGTCTCTTTGCATGAAGTTTAACTCCCCCTCTCCCTCTCTCTCTCCCTCCCTCTCTCCCTCTCTCTCTCCCCCCTCAACTCAACTAATCTGACATTTAAATGTCTCTGTGTGTGTGTGTGTGTGTGTGTGTGTCTTTGTGTGCGTGTGTCTCTGTGTGTGTCTCTGTGTGTGTGTGTGTCTCTGTGTGTGTGTCTCTGTGTCTCTGTGTTTGTGTGTGTGTGTGTCTCTGTGTGTGTGTCTCTTTGTGCGTGTGTGTCTCTGTCTGTGTGTGTCTGTGTCTCTTTGTGTTTGTGTGTGTCTCTGGGTGTGTGTCTCTTTGTGTGTGTGTGTCTCTGTCTGTGTGTGTCTCTGTGTGTGTGTGTGTCTCTGTGTGTGTGTGTGTGTCTCTGTGTGTGTGTGTGTCTCTGTGTGTGTGTAACTTTCCTTAAATGTTTGTGACGTCTTTCGTTACTTTCTACGTTTAAATTTGTTACGAACATAAACTGAACATGAAGTTATATCTCATAGTTTTATTTTGATATAATAAATACTCTAAAACATTAAAGGAGCAGCAAATAAAACTAAAACAATAATAAACTATAATATACAATAATACACAGTAATAAACTATAATATACAATAATAAACAATAATAAACTATAATATACAATAATAAACAATAATAAACTATAATATACAATAGTAAACTATAATAAACGATAATAAACCACAACGTGCTGAACGTGACGCAGCTGGTTGTCACAGTGAAGCTTTTCACTGAAGTAAAATAACTTTTATTTTGAAAGAATCTTTTTGAATATAGATTAGTGATTTTACATGAGATTAAAATATGGGAACGAGATGCAAACCGACCAACGCAGAGGATAAAGATAAAGAATAAAGAGTAAAGAATAAAGAGTAAAGAATAAAGAGTAAAGAATAAAGATAAAGAATAAAGATAAAGAATAAAGATAAAGAATAAGGATAAAGAACAAAGATAAAGAATAAGGATAAAGATAAAGAACAAAGATAAAGAATAAAGATGAAGATAAAGATAAAGAATAAGGATAAAGAACAAAGATAAAGAATAAGGATAAAGGTGAAGATAAAGAATAAAGATGAAGATAAAGAATAAAGATGAAGATAAAGAATAAAGATAAAGAATAAAGAATAAAGATGAAGATAAAGAATAAAGATAAAGAACAAAGATAAAGAATAAGGATAAGGATGAAGAATAAAGGTGAAGATAAAGAATAAAGATGAAGATAAAGACTAAAGATAAAGAATAAAGATAAATAATAAAGAATAAAGATGAAGATAAAGAATAAAGAATAAAAATGAAGATAAAGAATAAAGATAAAGAATAAGAATAAGGATAAAGAACAAAGAAAAAGAAAAAGGATAAAGATAAAGAATAAAGATGAAGATAAAGAATAAAGATGAAGATAAAGAATAAAGATAAAGAATAAGGATAAAGATAAAGAATAAAGATAAAGAATAAAGATAAGGAATAAAGATGAAGATAAAGACAAAGAATAAAGATAAAGAATAAAAATAAAGATTAAGAATAAAGAATAAAGATAAAGGATAAAAATAAAGATAAAGGATAAAAAATAAAGAATAAAGATGAAGATAAAGAATAAAAATAAAGATTAAGGATAAAGAACAAAGATAAAGAATAAGGATAAAGATAAAGAATAAAGATGAAGATAAAGAATAAAGATGAAGATAAAGAATAAAGATAAAGAATAAGGATAAAGATAAAGAATAAAGATAAAGAATAAAGATGAAGATAAAGAATAAAGATAAAGAATAAAAATGAAGATAAAGAATAAAGATAAAGAATAAAGAATAAAGATAAAGAATAAAGAATATAGATAAATAATAAAGATAAAGAATAAGAATAAAAATAAAGAATAAAGATAAAGAATAAGAATACAGATAAAGAATAAAGAGTAAATAATAAAGATAACGAATAAAGAGTAATGAATAAAGAATAAAGATAAAGAATAAAGAATAAAGATAAAGAATAAAGAAGGGAACCTCGCTCACACACAAACATCTAAATTAATCATCTTTAGATCTCAAGTGTTTTATCTTGATGCTAAACACAAAACAATCAGATGAAGAGTTCCTCAAGTGAATGTTGTCATATCTGGTTGATGCACATTCATACCTGATGACTGAACTCTGAGAATGAGGAAACAACAACAATAGAACAGAGGCTCTATTATGTGTAAATATGCTAATTCATGTCCACGAGACTGTCACGAATTCCCCACCTTCCTAGCTAAATTTATCCTGCTTACACGTTTAATTAACTCTCCTGTCATTCCAGATCCTGTCATCCTCACCTGATTGTCCCTTCACCTGGTCTTCACGCCCTTCTCACCTGCAGCCCTCCCTCGTTAGTCCCTCATACCCTTCACCTGGTCCTCACACCCTTCTCACCTGCAGCCCCTCCCCTCGTTAGTCCCTCACAATTTAGCTCCGTCACTTCCACTTGTCCTCTGCCAGATTGTCTTGTGTGTCGTTGCCAAACTCTCCAGCGAATTCCTAGTACTAGTTCTGATCTTCCTGTTCCGACCCTGTTTGCCTGTTAACCCGACTTGAGATGTTTACCTGCCCCTTTTGGATTTGTTGCCCTGTTTGACGGACCACCCGGTTTTGACCCTCCTGAAAGATTAAGTAAACAGCCTCCTCCTGCATTCCTGCGTTTGTTGTGCTTTTGGGTTCCAGTACCTGTAACCATTACAGAGACACTTTTCTGACTTCCTGTTGATCATCGTGACTTCTTCATTATGACGTCTTATACTTCACTTTATATATATATATATATATATATGTATATGTATATATATATGGACAGGAAGTCTCTATTGTTCACATCATAATGAGTCTTCTCCTCCCTTGAAGTCTTTGGCCGCCCTGAGCTCCTGACTCTCAGGGTGACCTTTGACCTCGGGTGATTTGCTTGAGGCTGCTTTGCGTCTCTTTGCATGAAGTTTAACTCTCCCTCTCTCTCTCTCTCCCTCTCTCCCTCCCTCTCTCCCTCTCTCTCTCCCCCCTCAACTCAACTAATCTGACATTTAAATGTGTGTGTGTGTGTGTGTGTGTGTGTGTGTGTGTGTGTGTGTGTGTGTGTGTGTGTGTGTGTGTGTGTGTGTGTGTGTGTGTGTGTGTGTGTGTGTGTGTGTGTGTGTGTGTGTGTGTGTGTGTGTGTGTGTGTGTGTGTGTGTGTGTGTGTGTGTGTGTGTGTGTGTGTGTGTGTGTGTGTGTGTGTGTGTGTGTGTGTGTGTGTGTGTGTCTCTGTGTGTGTGTGTCTCTGTGTGTGTAACTTTCCTTAAATGTTTGTGACGTCTTTCGTTACATTCTACGTTTAAATTTGTTATGAACATAAACTGAACATGAAGTTATATCTCATAGTTTTATTTTGATATAATAAATACTCTAAAACATTAAAGGAGCAGCAAATAAAACTAAAACAACAATAAACAATAATAAACTATAATATACAATAATACACAGTAATAAACTATAATATACAATAATAAACAATAATAAACTATAATAAACAATAATAAACTATAATATACAATAGTAAACTATAATAAACTATAATAAACGATAATAAACCACAACGTGCTGAACGTGACGCAGCTGGTTGTCACAGTGAAGCTTTTCACTGAAGTAAAATAACTTTTATTTTGAAAGAATCTTTTTGAATATAGATTAGTGATTTTACATGAGATTAAAATATGGGAACGAGATGCAAACCGACCAACGCAGAGGATAAAGATAAAGAATAAAGAGTAAAGAATAAAGATAAAGAATAAAGATAAAGAATAAAGATAAAGAATAAAGATAAAGAACAAAGATAAAGAATAAAGATAAAGAATAAGGATAAAGAACAAAGATAAAGAATAAGGATAAAGATAAAGAACAAAGATGAAGATAAAGATAAAGAATAAGGATAAAGAACAAAGATAAAGAATAAGGATAAAGGTGAAGATAAAGAATAAAGATGAAGATAAAGAATAAAGATGAAGATAAAGAATAAAGATAAAGAATAAAGAATAAAGATGAAGATAAAGAATAAAGATAAAGAATAAAGAACAAAGATAAAGAATAAGGATAAAGGTGAAGATAAAGAATAAAGATGAAGATAAAGAATAAAGATGAAGATAAAGACTAAAGATAAAGAATAAAGATAAATAATAAAGAATAAAGATGAAGATAAAGAATAAAGAATAAAAATGAAGATAAAGAATAAAGATAAAGAATAAGAATAAGGATAAAGAACAAAGAAAAAGAAAAAGGATAAAGATAAAGAATAAAGATGAAGATAAAGAATAAAGATGAAGATAAAGAATAAAGATAAAGAATAAGGATAAAGATAAAGAATAAAGATAAAGAATAAAGATAAGGAATAAAGATGAAGATAAAGACAAAGAATAAAGATAAAGAATAAAAATAAAGATTAAGAATAAAGAATAAAGATAAAGGATAAAAATAAAGATAAAGAATAAAAATAAAGATAAAGGATAAAAAATAAAGAATAAAGATGAAGATAAAGAATAAAAATAAAGATTAAGGATAAAGAACAAAGATAAAGAATAAGGATAAAGATAAAGAATAAAGATGAAGATAAAGAATAAAGATGAAGATAAAGAATAAAGATAAAGAATAAGGATAAAGATAAAGAATAAAGATAAAGAATAAAGATGAAGATAAAGAATAAAGATAAAGAATAAAAATGAAGATAAAGAATAAAGATAAAGAATAAAGAATAAAGATAAAGAATAAAGAATATAGATAAATAATAAAGATAAAGAATAAGAATAAAAATAAAGAATAAAGATAAAGAATAAGAATACAGATAAAGAATAAAGAGTAAATAATAAAGATAACGAATAAAGAGTAATTCAATTCAATTCAATTCAGTTTATTTGTATAGCCCAATTTCACAAATTACAAATTTGTCTCGGAGTGCTTTACAATCTGTACACATAGACATCCCTGCCCCAAAACCTCACATCGGACCAGGAAAAACTCCCAAATAACCCTTCAGGGGGAAAAAAAGGGAAGAAACCTGGAGGAGAGCAACAGAGGAGGATCCCTCTCCTAGGATGGACAGATGCAATAGATGTAATGTGTACAGAAGGACAGATTTAGAGTTAAAATACATTCAATGAATATGACAGAGTGTATGAATAGTTCATAGTAGGCATATTCCACGATGGAGACCTCCACGATCCATCAGGCAGATGGCGGTGGGGAGGAGGAGTGGGCGGAGTCTCAACAGGACAGTGGCGTAGTCATGAGCAGGAATTCCACGACCCAGACGATCCATCAGGCAGATAGGATCTATGCCGTCTCATAGGGTCCGATGACCCCATGAGACGAAAGTCAAAAGGACTTCCGGGAGAAAGCAGAGTTAGTAACGTGTGATTGAGAGATGAAAATTCATCCTTAAGGAGAGAAAAAGAGGAGATAGGTACTCAGTGCATCCTAAAACGTCTCCCGGCAGCTATAAGCCTATAGCAGCATATCAAGGGGCTGGACCAGGGCAAACCTGATTCAGCCCTAACTATAAGCTCTGTCAAAGAGGAAGGTCTTAAGTCTACTCTTAAACGAGGTGACTGTGTCTGCCTCCCGGACTGAAATTGGAAGCTGGTTCCATAAAAGAGGAGCTTGATAACTAAAGGCTCTGGCTCCCATTCTACTTTTTAAGACTCTAGGAACTACAAGTAGTCCCGCATTTAGTGAGCGTAGCTCTCTAGTGGGGCAATATGGTACGACAAGCTCCTTAAGATATGATGGAGCATCACCAATCAAGGCTTTGTAGGTTAAGAGAAGAATTTTAAAAGTGATTCTTGATTTTACTGGGAGCCAGTGCAGAGCAGCTAGTGCAGGAGTGATGTGATCTCTTTTCTTAGTTTTAGTGAGAACACGAGCTGCAGCATTCTGGATCAACTGGAGGGACCTAAGAGATTTATTAGAGCAGCCTGCTAATAAGGAGTTGCAGTAATCCAGTCTCAAGTAACGAACGTGAACCAATTTTTCTGCATCTTTTGAGACAAGATGTGCCTGATTTTGAAATATTACGTAGATGAAAGAATGCAGTCCTTGAGATTTGCTTTACGTGGGAGTTAAAGGACAAGTCCCGATCAAAGATAACGCCAAGATTCTTTACAGTGGTGTTGGATGCCAGGGCAATGCCGTCTACAGAATCCACATCACCAGATAATTGATCTCTGAGGTGCTCAGGGCCGATTAAAATTACTTCGGTTTTGTCTGAGTTTAACATCAAGAAGTTGCAGGTCATCCATGTTTTATGTCTTTAAGACATGCTTGAATTTTACAGAGTTGGTTGCTCTCCTCTGGTTTTATCGATAAATATAGTTGAGTGTCATCTGCATAACAATGAAAGTTTATGGAGTGTTTCCTGATAATATTGCCCAAAGGAAGCATGTATAAGGTAAATAAAATTGGTCCAAGCACAGAACCTTGTGGAACTCCGTGATTAACGTTGGTGGTTATCGAGGCGTCATCGTTTACAAATACAAACTGAGATCGATCTGATAAATAGGATTTAAACCAAATTAGTGCCGTGCCTGAAATGCCAATCGACTGCTCCAGTCTCTGTAACAGGATGTCATGGTCAATGGTGTCGAATGCAGCACTAAGGTCTAACAAGACCAGGACAGAGAGGAGTCCTTTATCTGCTGCCATTAAGAGGTCATTTGTAATTTTCACCAGTGCCGTCTCGGTGCTGTGGTGTTTTCTAAATCCTGATTGAAATTTCTCAAATAAACTATTATGATGTAGAAAGTCGCACAACTGATTTGCGACCACTTTCTCAAGGATCTTGGAGAGGAAGGGAGGTTAGAGATCGGTCTGTAGTTAGCCAATACCTCTGGATCCAGAGTGGGCTTCTTCAGGAGAGGTTTAATAACAGCCACTTTGAAGGAGTGTGGTACGTGGCCTGTTAGCAGAGACACATTGATAATATCTAATAGAGAGCCGCCAATTAAAGGCAAAACGTCTTTAAGCAGCCTCGTCGGGATGGGGTCCAAGAGACAGGTAGACGTGTTCTAAGTAGAAACCGTTGAAAATAATTGGTCACGGTTGATAGGAGAAAATCCGTCCAAATATACACCAGGGCATACAGCGGTTTCCAAGGCCATTCCACTTGAGAACAGATTGGCACTGGTTATGGGCAAGAGATTATTAATCTTGTCCCTAATAGTTAAAATCTTTTCATTAAAGAAGTTCATAAAGTCATTACCACTAAGGTTTATAGGAATGCTCGGCTCCACAGAGCTGTGACTCTCTGTCAGCCTGGCTACAGTGCTGAAGAGAAACCTGGGGTTGTTTTTATTTTTCTATTATTGATGAGTAATAGGCTGCTCTGGCATTACGGAGGGCCTTCTTATATGTTTTAAGACTATCTCGCCAAACTAAGCGGGATTCTTCGAGATTAGTTGAACGCCATATGCTCAAGCTTCGTGACGCTTGCTTCAGTTTGCGGGTCTGAGGGTTATACCAGGAGCAAACCTCCTCTTCCTCACTGTCTTCTTCTTCAGAGGGCTATCGAGTCCAGTGTCATTCTCAGAGAGCCTATGGCACTGTCAACAAGATGATCAATCTGGGACGGACTAAAGTTAGACCAGGAGTCCTCTGTTATATTGAGACGTGGTATCGAATCAAATACAGAAGGAATCGCTTTAAATTTAGCTACAGCACTATCAGTTAGACATCTAGTGTAGAAACTTTTGACTAACGGAGTACACTCCGGTAGTATAAATTCAAAAGTTATGAGGTTGTGGTCTGACAGAAGAGGATTCTGTGGGAAGACGTTCAAATGCTCAATGTCAACGCCATAAGTAAGAACAAGATCAAGCGTGTGGCCAAAGCTGTGAGTGGGTTTCTGTACTCTGACAGAAGCCAATCGAGTCCAACAAGGAGATGAATGCAGCACTAAGGCAATCATTATCAACATCCACATGGATATTAAAATCTCCAACAATAATAACTTTATCGGTTTTAAGAACCAAACTTGATATGAATTCTGAGAATTCAGATATAAACTCTGAATATGGACCTGGTGGCCGGTACAGAATCACAAATAGAATTGGCTGTAGTGTTTTCCAGGTTGGATGTGAAAGACTAAGAACAAGGCTTTCAAATGAGGTGTAGTGTAATTTTGGTTGAGGATTAATTAATAGGCTCGATTCAAAGATGGCTGCTACTCCACCTCCTCGACCGGTGCCTGGAGGAATGTGAGTATTAATATGACTTGGAGGAGTCGATTCATTCAGGCAGACATATTCTTCATGGCTCAGCCAGGTTTCAGTTAGGCAACATAAATCAATGTGATTATCTGATATTAAATCATTCAGTAACACAGCTTTAGATGACAGAGATCGAATATTTAGGAGACCACATTTAATAGACCTATTTTGTTGCACTGCTGAAATAATGGTGTTAACTTGTATAAGGTTATTGTGTACGACTCCTCTTCTGCTTACTTTTGATTTATTTAATTGAAGTGGCCGTGGGACAGACACAGTCTCTACTCTAGAGTCATGGGTGGGTAACTGCTCGAATGGAAGAGCAGAGAAGGGTGTTAAACTACAACTCTGCTCCCAGTTCCTGATCTGAACCCTGGGTTGTCATAGATTAAGTCCGGTGATCAACTTGGTCATATTCGCAGAAATGAGACGCTCCGTCCAACGTGGGATGAATGCCGTCTCTCCTCATCAGATCAGGTTTTCCCCAGAAAGTCTTCCAGTTGTCTACGTAGCCCACATTATTCGCTGGGCACCACCTCGACAGCCAGCGGTTGAAAGACGACATTCGGCTATACAATTCGTCTGTCTGCAAATTTGGGAGAGGGCCAGAGAAAATTACGGTGTCCGACAACGTCTTGGCATAAGCACACACCGATTCCACATTAATTTTAGTGAGTTCCGAGCGGCGGGCTCGGGCGTCATTACCACCGGCGTGTATTACAATCTGACTGTATCTCCGCTTATCCTTAGCCAGCAGCTTCAAACAAGACTCTACGTCGCCCGCTCTGGCCCCGGGAGGCACACGACTCTGGTCCGTGGCTTCGCTATTTTCACGTTCCTGACTATAGAGCTCCCGATAACCAGGGTGTGTTCCTCAGCGGGTGTGTCGCTGAGCAGGGAAAACTGGTTCGAAACGTGAAGTGGTTGGTGCACAGCGGGCTTCTGTGTAGACTTACGACTCCTGCGAACAGTTACCCAACCATCCGGCTGCACGGTTACCGCCGGGGCACAGCTAGCAGCTGACTGTAGCTCCGCCGACTACGGGAGAGGGCGGGCTAACTAGCATAGCTGTCTGAGCTTCGATAGCGCGGAGCCGTGCATCTAACCCACTTAGACCTGCCTCCAACCTAGCAAATAAACTACACTTGTTGCATGTATCGTTATCATTAAGGGAGGCAGGGGGATAACTATACATGAGACACACTGAGCAAGAGGGAGCGGGAGGGAGAGAAGAAGAAGTCATGCTCGCTGTTGAGCTGGCAACCAAAGCTTACCGGAAGAGTGAGATGATGCGTTCAATGAATGAATAAAGAATAAAGATAAAGAATAAAGAATAAAGATAAAGAATAAAGAAGGGAACCTCGCTCACACACAAACATCTAAATTAATCATCTTTAGATCTCAAGTGTTTTATCTTGATGCTAAACACAAAACAATCAGATGAAGAGTTCCTCAAGTGAATGTTGTCATATCTGGTTGATGCACATTCATACCTGATGACTGAACTCTGAGAATGAGGAAACAACAACAATAGAACAGAGGCTCTATTATGTGTAAATATGCTAATTCATGTCCACGAGACTGTCACGAATTCCCCACCTTCCTAGCTAAATTTATCCTGCTTACACGTTTAATTAACTCTCCTGTCATTCCAGATCCTGTCATCCTCACCTGATTGTCCCTTCACCTGGTCCTCACGCCCTTCTCACCTGCAGCCCCTCCCCTCGTTAGTCCCTCATACCCTTCACCTGGTCCTCACACCCTTCTCACCTGCAGCCCCTCCCCTCGTTAGTCCCTCACAATTTAGCTCCCTCACTTCCACTTGTCCTCTGCCAGATTGTCTTGTGTGTCGTTGCCAAACTCTCCAGCGAATTCCTAGTACTAGTTCTGATCTTCCTGTTCCGACCCTGTTTGCCTGTTAACCCGACTTGAGATGTTTACCTGCCCCTTTTGGATTTGTTGCCCTGTTTGACGGACCACCCGGTTTTGACCCTCCTGAAAGATTAAGTAAACAGCCTCCTCCTGCATTCCTGCGTTTTTAACTTCTGTGGAGTTACTGGACATTTTTGTAAAAGGTGTGCTCACCTTCGCCCACGTGGTGAAACGCCGGCGGAGAGGGAAACGTTCGGGAGCGCTTGTACGGCTACGGAAACGGGGATCTCGTACAGCGCTGCCGGGCATATTTCTCTCCAACGTCCGCTCACTGTGCAACAAACTGGACGAACTCCAGCTGCTGGTGGGGAGAGACAGAGACTTCTCCTCATCCTCCGTTCTGTGTTTCACGGAATCATGGCTTAGTGGCTCGATACCAGACTCTGCGCTCCAGCTCGCTGGCTTCCAGCTGTTCCGAGCGGACCGGGCCACGGAGCTCTCCGGTAAAAAAAAGGGTGGAGGAATCTGCTTTTACCTCAACAACGGCTGGTGCAACGACGTAACGGTGATTCTACAGCACTGTTCGCCGGACCTGGAATCTTTCATCATTCACTGCAAACCCTTCTACTCCCCACGTGAGTTCGCTTCATTCATCCTGGCCGGAGTTTACATGCCGCAGGGGCGTGCACGAGGCACAGCGCCCCCTCGACGAACAGATACGGTGTGTGGGCGGACCTTCCCGGACTCTTTGGTTATTGTACTCGGGGATTTTAACAAAGGAAACCTCAGCCACGAACTCCCTAAATACAGACAGTTAATTAAATGCCCTACCAGAGAGAAGAGCATTCTGGACCACTGCTACACAACAATCAGCAGGGCCTATCACGCCGTCCCTCGAGCTGCACTGGGAAACTCTGACCACGTCATGGTTCATCTGATTCCCTCATACAGGCAGAGACTAAAGCTCTGCAAACCTGTGGTGAGGAAGTTCAAGAAGTGGACCAGTGAGGCTCTGGAGGATCTGGGGGCGTGCTTTGACTGTACTGACTGGGATGTCTTCAGGACTGCTACCAACAGCCTGGATGAGTACACAGAGGCTGTAACTTCCTACATCAGCTTCTGTGAGGACAGCTGTATTCCATCCAGCTCCAGGGTGAGTTATAACAACGACAAACCCTGGTTCACAGCGGAGCTCAGGAAGCTAAGACTGCAGAAGGACCAGGCATTCAGGAGTGGGGACAAGGACCTGTACACAGAGTCCAAATACAGGTTTAGCAAGGCGGTGAGAGATGCTAAACGACTGTACTCTGAGAAACTGCAACAGCAGCTCTCAGCAAACGACTCTGCTTCTGTCTGGAGAGGGCTCAGGCAGATCACCAACTACAAGCCCAAATCACCCCACTCCATGAACAATGTGCTTCTGGCAGGCAGAGCTAAATGAGTTCTACTGCCGCTTTGAAAGACAATGGAGCAGTCCTGAGACAATCCCCACAGCCCCACCAACAAGCCACAGACCATCAGCCCACCTCCCCAGCCCATCAGGGGCTCACACCTCTGGAGCACCCTCCATCAACTCAGCGACGCCTCGTCATCCTGGAGATCCGTCAACAGGCTGTTTAAAAGCAGAACCCCAAAGCAGCGGGCCCGGACTCCGTCTCCCCTCCACCCTGAAGCACTGTGCTGACCAGCTGTCTCCGGTGTTCACCGACATCTTCAACACCTCCTGGAGACATGCCACGTTCCAGCCTGCTTCAAGGCCTCCACCATCATCCCGTCCCCAAAACCCAAGATCACAGGACTCAATGACTACAGGCCCATCGCCTGACCTCTGTGGTCATGAAGTCCTTTGAACGCTTGGTCCTGTCACACCTCAAGACCATCACCGACCCACTCCTGGACCCCCTGCAGTTCGCCTACAGAGCCAACAGGTCTGTAGACGATGCAGTCAACATGGCCCTTCACTACATCCTCCAGCATCTGGACTCCCGAGGAACCTACGCCAGGATCCTGTTTGTGGACTTCAGCTCTGCCTTCAATTCCATCATCCCGTCCCTGCTGCAGGACAAGCTCTCCCAGCTGCACGTGCCCGACTCCACCTGCAGGTGGATCACAGACTTCCTGACCGACAGGAAGCAGCACGTGAGGCTGGGGAAACACGTCTCAGGCTCCCGGACCACCAGCACGGGTTCAACCCAAGGCTGTGTTCTCTCCCCTCTGCTGTTCTCCCTGTACACCAACAGCTGCACCTCCAGTCACCAGTCCGTCAAGCTCCTAAAGTTCGCGGATGACACCACCCTCATTGGACTCATCTCTGGCGGGACGAGACCGCCTACAGGTGGGAGACTGACCACCTGGTGACCTGGTGCAGCCAGAACAACCTGGAGCTCAACGCTCTGAAGACAGTGGAGATGGTTGTGGATTTCAGGAGGAATGCAGCCCCACCCGTCCCTCTCATCCTGTGTGACTCCCCCGTCGACGCTGTGGAGTCCTACCGCTTCCTGGGCTCCATCATCTCCCAGGACCTCAAGTGGGAGCTGAACATCGGCTCCATCTCCAAGAAGGCCCAGCAGAGGATGTTCTTCCTGAGGCAGCTGAGGAAATTCAACCTGCCAGGGAAGATGATGGTACAGTTCTACACGGCCATCGTTGAGTCCATCATCTGCTCCTCCATCACCGTCTGGCACCCTGCAGCCACAGCCAAAGACAAGCGCAGGCTGCAGAGCATCATCCGCTCGGCCGAGAGGGTTATCGGCTGCAATCTGCCCTCCCTCCAGGTCCTGTTCACTTCCAGGTCACTGAAGCGGGCCAGAAAGATTGTCGCCGACCCCTCCCACCCTGGACACTCCCTGTTCGAGTCCCTCCCCTCGGGGAGGAGGCTGCGGTCCATCATGACCACGACCTCCCGCCACACCAATAGCTTTTTCCCGGCGGTCGGGCTCATCAATGGACCCCGGGACTGACTGACTGTCACCCCCAGGACTACCACCTCTTCTTCCACCTTCCTCTCTCCTCCTTCTTCCCGCTCCTTCCTCTTCCTCCTCCTCCCTCTTCCTCCCACTCCTCCTCCCTCCTTGCGTTGATTGTTGTTTGTCATGTCCAAATGTTGCACCTTCCACCAAAAAAAATTCCTCGTTTGTTTGTGAAAACATTCATTCTTTGGCAATAAACCTGTTTCTGATTCTGATTCAGATTCTGTTGTGCTTTTGGGTTCCAGTACCTGTAACCATTACAGAGACACTTTTCTGACTTCCTGTTGATCATCGTGACTTCTTCATTATGACGTCTTATACTTCACTTTATATATATATATATATGGACAGGAAGTCTCTATTGTTCACATCATAATGAGTCTTCTCCTCCCTTGAAGTCTTTGGCCGCCCTGAGCTCCTGACTCTCAGGGTGACCTTTGACCTCGGGTGATTTGCTTGAGGCTGCTTTGCGTCTCTTTGCATGAAGTTTAACTCTCCCTCTCTCTCTCTCCCTCTCTCCCTCCCTCTCTCTCTCCCCCCTCAACTCAACTAATCTGACATTTAAATGTGTGTGTGTGTGTGTGTGTGTGTGTGTCTCTGTGTGTGTGTGTGTCTCTGTGTGTGTGTGTGTCTCTGTGTGTGTGTGTGTGTCTCTGTGTGTGTGTAACTTTCCTTAAATGTTTGTGACGTCTTTCGTTACTTTCTACGTTTAAATTTGTTACGAACATAAACTGAACATGAAGTTATATCTCATAGTTTTATTTTGATATAATAAATACTCTAAAACATTAAAGGAGCAGCAAATAAAACTAAAACAACAATAAACAATAATAAACTATAATATACAATAATACACAGTAATAAACTATAATATACAATAATAAACAATAATAAACTATAATATACAATAATAAACAATAATAAACTATAATATACAATAGTAAACTATAATAAACTATAATAAACGATAATAAACCACAACGTGCTGAACGTGACGCAGCTGGTTGTCACAGTGAAGCTTTTCACTGAAGTAAAATAACTTTTATTTTGAAAGAATCTTTTTGAATATAGATTAGTGATTTTACATGAGATTAAAATATGGGAACGAGATGCAAACCGACCAACGCAGAGGATAAAGATAAAGAATAAAGAGTAAAGAATAAAGAGTAAAGAATAAAGATAAAGAATAAAGATAAAGAATAAAGATAAAGAACAAAGATAAAGAATAAAGATAAAGAATAAGGATAAAGAACAAAGATAAAGAATAAGGATAAAGATAAAGAACAAAGATGAAGATAAAGATAAAGAATAAGGATAAAGAACAAAGATAAAGAATAAGGATAAAGGTGAAGATAAAGAATAAAGATGAAGATAAAGAATAAAGATGAAGATAAAGAATAAAGATAAAGAATAAAGAATAAAGATGAAGATAAAGAATAAAGATAAAGAATAAAGAACAAAGATAAAGAATAAGGATAAAGGTGAAGATAAAGAATAAAGATGAAGATAAAGAATAAAGATGAAGATAAAGACTAAAGATAAAGAATAAAGATAAATAATAAAGAATAAAGATGAAGATAAAGAATAAAGAATAAAAATGAAGATAAAGAATAAAGATAAAGAATAAGAATAAGGATAAAGAACAAAGAAAAAGAAAAAGGATAAAGATAAAGAATAAAGATGAAGATAAAGAATAAAGATGAAGATAAAGAATAAAGATAAAGAATAAGGATAAAGATAAAGAATAAAGATAAGGAATAAAGATGAAGATAAAGACAAAGAATAAAGATAAAGAATAAAAATAAAGATTAAGAATAAAGAATAAAGATAAAGGATAAAAATAAAGATAAAGAATAAAAATAAAGATAAAGGATAAAAAATAAAGAATAAAGATGAAGATAAAGAATAAAAATAAAGATTAAGGATAAAGAACAAAGATAAAGAATAAGGATAAAGATAAAGAATAAAGATGAAGATAAAGAATAAAGATGAAGATAAAGAATAAAGATAAAGAATAAGGATAAAGATAAAGAATAAAGATAAAGAATAAAGATGAAGATAAAGAATAAAGATAAAGAATAAAAATGAAGATAAAGAATAAAGATAAAGAATAAAGAATATAGATAAATAATAAAGATAAAGAATAAGAATAAAAATAAAGAATAAAGATAAAGAATAAGAATACAGATAAAGAATAAAGAGTAAATAATAAAGATAACGAATAAAGAGTAATTCAATTCAATTCAATTCAGTTTATTTGTATAGCCCAATTTCACAAATTACAAATTTGTCTCGGAGTGCTTTACAATCTGTACACATAGACATCCCTGCCCCAAAACCTCACATCGGACCAGGAAAAACTCCCAAATAACCCTTCAGGGGAAAAAGGAAGAAACCTGGAGGAGAGCAACAGAGGAGGATCCCTCTCCTAGGATGGACAGATGCAATAGATGTAATGTGTACAGAAGGACAGATTTAGAGTTAAAATACATTCAATGAATATGACAGAGTGTATGAATAGTTCATAGTAGGCATATTCCACGATGGAGACCTCCACGATCCATCAGGCAGATGGCGGTGGGGAGGAGGAGGGGGCGGAGTCTCAACAGGACAGTGGCGTAGTCATGAGCAGGAATTCCACGACCCAGACGATCCATCAGGCAGATAGGATCTATGCCGTCTCATAGGGTCCGATGACCCCATGAGACGTAAAGTCAAAAGGACTCCGGGAGAAAGCAGAGTTAGTAACGTGTGATTGAGAGATGAAAATTCATCCTTAAGGAGAGAAAAAAGAGGAGATAGGTACTCAGTGCATCCTAAAACGTCCCCCGGCAGCTATAAGCCTATAGCAGCATATCAAGGGGCTGGACCAGGGCAAACCTGATTCAGCCCTAACTATAAGCTCTGTCAAAGAGGAAGGTCTTAAGTCTACTCTTAAACGAGGTGACTGTGTCTGCCTCCCGGACTGAAATTGGAAGCTGGTTCCATAAAAGAGGAGCTTGATAACTAAAGGCTCTGGCTCCCATTCTACTTTTTAAGACTCTAGGAACTACAAGTAGTCCCGCATTTAGTGAGCGTAGCTCTCTAGTGGGGCAATATGGTACGACAAGCTCCTTAAGATATGATGGAGCATCACCAATCAAGGCTTTGTAGGTTAAGAGAAGAATTTTAAAAGTGATTCTTGATTTTACTGGGAGCCAGTGCAGAGCAGCTAGTGCAGGAATGATGTGATCTCTTTTCTTAGTTTTAGTGAGAACACGAGCTGCAGCATTCTGGATCAACTGGAGGGACCTAAGAGATTTATTAGAGCAGCCTGCTAATAAGGAGTTGCAGTAATCCAGTCTCAAGTAACGAACGCGTGAACCAATTTTTCTGCATCTTTTGAGACAAGATGTGCCTGATTTTGAAATATTACGTAGATGAAAGAATGCAGTCCTTGAGATTTGCTTTACGTGGGAGTTAAAGGACAAGTCGATCAAAGATAACGCCAAGATTCTTTACAGTGGTGTTGGATGCCAGGGCAATGCCGTCTACAGAATCCACATCACCAGATAATTGATCTCTGAGGTGCTCAGGGCCGATTAAAATTACTTCGGTTTTGTCTGAGTTTAACATCAAGAAGTTGCAGGTCATCCATGTTTTTATGTCTTTAAGACATGCTTGAATTTTACAGAGTTGGTTGCTCTCCTCTGGTTTTATCGATAAATATAGTTGAGTGTCATCTGCATAACAATGAAAGTTTATGGAGTGTTTCCTGATAATATTGCCCAAAGGAAGCATGTATAAGGTAAATAAAATTGGTCCAAGCACAGAACCTTGTGGAACTCCGTGATTAACGTTGGTGGTTATCGAGGCGTCATCGTTTACAAATACAAACTGAGATCGATCTGATAAATAGGATTTAAACCAAATTAGTGCCGTGCCTGAAATGCCAATCGACTGCTCCAGTCTCTGTAACAGGATGTCATGGTCAATGGTGTCGAATGCAGCACTAAGGTCTAACAAGACCAGGACAGAGAGGAGTCCTTTATCTGCTGCCATTAAGAGGTCATTTGTAATTTTCACCAGTGCCGTCTCGGTGCTGTGGTGTTTTCTAAATCCTGATTGAAATTTCTCAAATAAACTATTATGATGTAGAAAGTCGCACAACTGATTTGCGACCACTTTCTCAAGGATCTTGGAGAGGAAGGGAGGTTAGAGATCGGTCTGTAGTTAGCCAATACCTCTGGATCCAGAGTGGGCTTCTTCAGGAGAGGTTTAATAACAGCCACTTTGAAGGAGTGTGGTACGTGGCCTGTTAGCAGAGACACATTGATAATATCTAATAGAGAGCCGCCAATTAAAGGCAAAACGTCTTTAAGCAGCCTCGTCGGGATGGGGTCCAAGAGACAGGTAGGCGTGTTGAAGTAGAAACCGTTGAAAATAATTGGTCACGGTTGATAGGAGAAAATCGCTCCAAATATACACCAGGGCATACAGCGGTTTCCAAGGCCATTCCACTTGAGAACAGATTGGCACTGGTTATGGGCAAGAGATTATTAATCTTGTCCCTAATAGTTAAAATCTTTTCATTAAAGAAGTTCATAAAGTCATTACCACTAAGGTTTATAGGAATGCTCGGCTCCACAGAGCTGTGACTCTCTGTCAGCCTGGCTACAG
This sequence comes from Pseudoliparis swirei, assembly GCF_029220125.1. Taxonomy (NCBI): domain Eukaryota; kingdom Metazoa; phylum Chordata; class Actinopteri; order Perciformes; family Liparidae; genus Pseudoliparis; species Pseudoliparis swirei. The sequence continues at coordinate 882,666 of NW_026613261.1, read as the reverse complement.
TGCTGAAGAGAAACCTGGGGTTGTTTTATTTTTCTATTATTGATGAGTAATAGGCTGCTCTGGCATTACGGAGGGCCTTCTTATATGTTTTAAGACTATCTCGCCAAACTAAGCGGGATTCTTGAGATTAGTTGAACGCCATATGCGTTCAAGCTTTCGTGACGTTGCTTCAGTTTGCGGGTCTGAGGGTTATACCAGGAGCAAACCTCCTCTTCCTCACTGTCTTCTTCTTCAGAGGGCTATCGAGTCCAGTGTCATTCTCAGAGAGCCTATGGCACTGTCAACAAGATGATCAATCTGGGACGGACTAAAGTTAGACCAGGAGTCCTCTGTTATATTGAGACGTGGTATCGAATCAAATACAGAAGGAATCGCTTCTTTAAATTTAGCTACAGCACTATCAGTTAGACATCTAGTGTAGAAACTTTTGACTAACGGAGTACACTCCGGTAGTATAAATTCAAAAGTTATGAGGTTGTGGTCTGACAGAAGAGGATTCTGTGGGAAGACGTTCAAATGCTCAATGTCAACGCCATAAGTAAGAACAAGATCAAGCGTGTGGCCAAAGCTGTGAGTGGGTTTCTGTATTCTCTGACAGAAGCCAATCGAGTCCAACAAGGAGATGAATGCAGCACTAAGGCAATCATTATCAACATCCACATGGATATTAAAATCTCCAACAATAATAACTTTATCGGTTTTAAGAACCAAACTTGATATGAATTCTGAGAATTCAGATATAAACTCTGAATATGGACCTGGTGGCCGGTACAGAATCACAAATAGAATTGGCTGTAGTGTTTTCCAGGTTGGATGTGAAAGACTAAGAACAAGGCTTTCAAATGAGGTGTAGTGTAATTTTGGTTGAGGATTAATTAATAGGCTCGATTCAAAGATGGCTGCTACTCCACCTCCTCGACCGGTGCCTGGAGGAATGTGAGTATTAATATGACTTGGAGGAGTCGATTCATTCAGGCAGACATATTCTTCATGGCTCAGCCAGGTTTCAGTTAGGCAACATAAATCAATGTGATTATCTGATATTAAATCATTCAGTAACACAGCTTTAGATGACAGAGATCGAATATTTAGGAGACCACATTTAATAGACCTATTTTGTTGCACTGCTGAAATAATGGTGTTAACTTGTATAAGGTTATTGTGTACGACTCCTCTTCTGCTTACTTTTGATTTATTTAATTGAAGTGGCCGTGGGACAGACACAGTCTCTACTCTAGAGTCATGGGTGGGTAACTGCTCGAATGGAAGAGCAGAGAAGGGTGTTAAACTACAACTCTGCTCCCAGTTCCTGATCTGAACCCTGGGTTGTCATAGATTAAGTCCCGTGATCAACTTGGTCATATTCGCAGAAATGAGACGCGCTCCGTCCAACGTGGGATGAATGCCGTCTCTCCTCATCAGATCAGGTTTTCCCCAGAAAGTCTTCCAGTTGTCTACGTAGCCCACATTATTCGCTGGGCACCACCTCGACAGCCAGCGGTTGAAAGACGACATTCGGCTATACAATTCGTCTGTCTGCAAATTTGGGAGAGGGCCAGAGAAAATTACGGTGTCCGACAACGTCTTGGCATAAGCACACACCGATTCCACATTAATTTTAGTGAGTTCCGAGCGGCGGGCTCGGGCGTCATTACCACCGGCGTGTATTACAATCTGACTGTATCTCCGCTTATCCTTAGCCAGCAGCTTCAAACAAGACTCCACGTCGCCCGCTCTGGCCCCGGGAGGCACACGACTCTGGTCCGTGGCTTCGCTATTTTCACGTTCCTGACTATAGAGCTCCCGATAACCAGGGTGTGTTCCTCAGCGGGTGTGTCGCTGAGCAGGGAAAACTGGTTCGAAACGTGAAGTGGTTGGTGCACAGCGGGCTTCTGTGTAGACTTACGACTCCTGCGAACAGTTACCCAACCATCCGGCTGCACGGTTACCGCGGGGCACAGCTAACAGCTGACTGTAGCTCGCGCCGACTACGGGAGAGGGCGGGCTAACTAGCATAGCTGTCTGAGCTTCGATAGCGGAGCCGTGCATCTAACCCACTTAGACCTGCCTCCAACCTAGCAAATAAACTACACTTGTTGCATGTATCGTTATCATTAAGGGAGGCAGGGGGATAACTATACATGAGACACACTGAGCAAGAGGGAGCGGGAGGAGAGAAGAAGAAGTCATGCTCGCTGTTGAGCTGGCAACCAAAGCTTACGGAAGAGTGAGATGATCGTTCAATGAATGAATAAAGAATAAAGATAAAGAATAAAGAATAAAGATAAAGAATAAAGAAGGGAACCTCGCTCACACACAAACATCTAAATTAATCATCTTTAGATCTCAAGTGTTTTATCTTGATGCTAAACACAAAACAATCAGATGAAGAGTTCCTCAAGTGAATGTTGTCATATCTGGTTGATGCACATTCATACCTGATGACTGAACTCTGAGAATGAGGAAACAACAACAATAGAACAGAGGCTCTATTATGTGTAAATATGCTAATTCATGTCCACGAGACTGTCACGAATTCCCCACCTTCCTAGCTAAATTTATCCTGCTTACACGTTTAATTAACTCTCCTGTCATTCCAGATCCTGTCATCCTCACCTGATTGTCCCTTCACCTGGTCCTCACGCCCTTCTCACCTGCAGCCCCTCCCCTCGTTAGTCCCTCATACCCTTCACCTGGTCCTCACACCCTTCTCACCTGCAGCCCCTCCCCTCGTTAGTCCCTCACAATTTAGCTCCCTCACTTCCACTTGTCCTCTGCCAGATTGTCTTGTGTGTCGTTGCCAAACTCTCCAGCGAATTCCTAGTACTAGTTCTGATCTTCCTGTTCCGACCCTGTTTGCCTGTTAACCCGACTTGAGATGTTTACCTGCCCCTTTTGGATTTGTTGCCCTGTTTGACGGACCACCCGGTTTTGACCCTCCTGAAAGATTAAGTAAACAGCCTCCTCCTGCATTCCTGCGTTTGTTGTGCTTTTGGGTTCCAGTACCTGTAACCATTACAGAGACACTTTTCTGACTTCCTGTTGATCATCGTGACTTCTTCATTATGACGTCTTATACTTCACTTTATATATATATATATATATATATGTATATGTATATATATGGACAGGAAGTCTCTATTGTTCACATCATGATGAGTCTTCTCCTCCCTTGAAGTCTTTGGCCGCCCTGAGCTCCTGACTCTCAGGGTGACCTTTGACCTCGGGTGATTTGCTTGAGGCTGCTTTGCGTCTCTTTGCATGAAGTTTAACTCTCTCTCTCTCTCTCTCTCTCTCTCTCTCTCCCCCCTCAACTCAACTAATCTGACATTTAAATGTCTCTGTCTGTGTGTGTGTGTGTGTCTTTGTGTGCGTGTGTCTCTGTGTGTGTGTGTGTGTCTCTGTGTGTCTCTTTGTGTGTGTGTGTGTGTGTGTGTCTCTGTGTGTGTGTCTCTTTGTGCGTGTGTGTCTCTGTCTGTGTGTGTCTGTGTCTCTTTGTGTTTGTGTGTGTCTCTGTGTGTGTGTCTCTGGGTGTGTGTCTCTTTGTGTGTGTGTGTGTCTGTGTGTGTGTCTCTGTGTGTGTGTCTCTGTGTGTGTGTCTCTTTGTGTGTGTGTGTGTCTCTGTCTGTGTGTGTCTCTGTGTGTGTGTGTGTCTCTGTGTGTGTGTGTGTGTCTCTGTGTGTGTGTAACTTTCCTTAAATGTTTGTGACGTCTTTCGTTACTTTCTACGTTTAAATTTGTTACGAACATAAACTGAACATGAAGTTATATCTCATAGTTTTATTTTGATATAATAAATACTCTAAAACATTAAAGGAGCAGCAAATAAAACTAAAACAACAATAAACAATAATAAACTATAATATACAATAATACACAGTAATAAACTATAATATACAATAATAAACAATAATAAACAATAATAAACTATAATATACAATAATAAACAATAATAAACTATAACATACAATAGTAAACTATAATAAACTATAATAAACGATAATAAACCACAACGTGCTGAACGTGACGCAGCTGGTTGTCACAGTGAAGCTTTTCACTGAAGTAAAATAACTTTTATTTTGAAAGAATCTTTTTGAATATAGATTAGTGATTTTACATGAGATTAAAATATGGGAACGAGATGCAAACCGACCAACGCAGAGGATAAAGATAAAGAATAAAGAGTAAAGAATAAAGATAAAGAATAAAGATAAAGATAAAGAATAAAGATAAAGAACAAAGATAAAGAATAAAGATAAAGAATAAGGATAAAGAACAAAGATAAAGAATAAAGATAAAGAACAAAGATAAAGAATAAAGATGAAGATAAAGATAAAGAATAAGGATAAAGAACAAAGATAAAGAATAAGGATAAAGGTGAAGATAAAGAATAAAGATGAAGATAAAGAATAAAGATGAAGATAAAGAATAAAGATAAAGAATAAAGAACAAAGATAAAGAATAAGGATAAGGATGAAGAATAAAGGTGAAGATAAAGAATAAAGATGAAGATAAAGAATAAAGATGAAGATAAAGACTAAAGATAAAGAATAAAGATAAATAATAAAGAATAAAGATGAAGATAAAGAATAAAGAATAAAAATGAAGATAAAGAATAAAGATAAAGAATAAGAATAAGGATAAAGAACAAAGAAAAAGAAAAAGGATAAAGATAAAGAATAAAGATGAAGATAAAGAATAAAGATGAAGATAAAGAATAAAGATGAAGATAAAGAATAAAGATAAAGAATAAGGATAAAGATAAAGAATAAAGACAAAGAATAAAGATAAAGAATAAAAATAAAGATTAAGAATAAAGAATAAAGATAAAGGATAAAAATAAAGATAAAGAATAAAAATAAAGATAAAGGATAAAAAATAAAGAATAAAGATGAAGATAAAGAATAAAAATAAAGATTAAGGATAAAGAACAAAGATAAAGAATAAGGATAAAGATAAAGAATAAAGATGAAGATAAAGAATAAAGATGAAGATAAAGAATAAAGATAAAGAATAAGGATAAAGATAAAGAATAAAGATGAAGATAAAGAATAAAGATAAAGAATAAAAATGAAGATAAAGAATAAAAATAAAGAATAAAAATGAAGATAAAGAATAAAGATAAAGAATAAAGATAAAGAATAAAGAATATAGATAAATAATAAAGATAAAGAATAAGAATAAAAATAAAGAATAAAGATAAAGAATAAGAATACAGATAAAGAATAAAGAGTAAATAATAAAGATAACGAATAAAGAGTAATGAATAAAGATAAAGAATAAAGAATAAAGATAAAGAATAAAGAAGGGAACCTCGCTCACACACAAACATCTAAATTAATCATCTTTAGATCTCAAGTGTTTTATCTTGATGCTAAACACAAAACAATCAGATGAAGAGTTCCTCAAGTGAATGTTGTCATATCTGGTTGATGCACATTCATACCTGATGACTGAACTCTGAGAATGAGGAAACAACAACAATAGAACAGAGGCTCTATTATGTGTAAATATGCTAATTCATGTCCACGAGACTGTCACGAATTCCCCACCTTCCTAGCTAAATTTATCCTGCTTACACGTTTAATTAACTCTCCTGTCATTCCAGATCCTGTCATCCTCACCTGATTGTCCCTTCACCTGGTCTTCACGCCCTTCTCACCTGCAGCCCCTCCCCTCGTTAGTCCCTCATACCCTTCACCTGGTCCTCACACCCTTCTCACCTGCAGCCCCTCCCCTCGTTAGTCCCTCACAATTTAGCTCCCTCACTTCCGCTTGTCCTCTGCCAGATTGTCTTGTGTGTCGTTGCCAAACTCTCCAGCGAATTCCTAGTACTAATCTTCCTGTTCCGACCCTGTTTGCCTGTTAACCCGACTTGAGATGTTTACCTGCCCCTTTTGGATTTGTTGCCCTGTTTGACGGACCACCCGGTTTTGACCCTCCTGAAAGATTAAGTAAACAGCCTCCTCCTGCATTCCTGCGTTTGTTGTGCTTTTGGGTTCCAGTACCTGTAACCATTACAGAGACACTTTTCTGACTTCCTGTTGATCATCGTGACTTCTTCATTATGACGTCTTATACTTCACTTTATATATATATATATATATATGTATATGTATATATATATGGACAGGAAGTCTCTATTGTTCACATCATGATGAGTCTTCTCCTCCCTTGAAGTCTTTGGCCGCCCTGAGCTCCTGACTCTCAGGGTGACCTTTGACCTCGGGTGATTTGCTTGAGGCTGCTTTGCGTCTCTTTGCATGAAGTTTAACTTTAGAACGTTCCGCGTGAAGAAACACGCCATGCGGCGGACATGGGCGAGCGAGAGGGCCGTCGCTCCCCCCTCTCTCTCCCCCCCCCCCCTCTCTCTACTCAAACAGGGTGTATTTTAGGCGTGTGTGTTTATTGTCCTCGTTCCACACAGAACAAAGACAATAAACATCATGGTTTGTGTTGCGGTCATGAAACATGTTCTGAATGGGAAGTCCTTCACTCTCCATTGAATTATTATTATTAATAATAATAATAATAATATTAGTATCTTTATTATTATCTTTGTTTAAACGTCTCGTGACGTCTCAACATCTTTTCAACGACGTCGCGATATCAGAGATGCTGTTCCTCGACGGAGACGTTCAGGAGTTACATTAAAGCCCTTATTGTTACATTAGAGCCCTTATTGTAACATTAAAGCCCTTATTGTTACATTAGAGCCCTTATTGTAACATTAGAGTCCTTATTGTTACATTAGAGCCCTTATTTTTACATTAAATAAAAACTTTTAAAAATAAATATACACTTTTATTAATCCCCAAGGGGAAATTAGTTCTCTGCATTTAACCCATCCTTAGTTATTAAGGAGCAGTGGGCTGCAGTGATGCGCCCGGGAAGCAACTGGGGGTTCAGTGCCTTGCTCAAGGACACTTCGACTTGCAACTAATGGGGAGAGCGGGGATCGAACCCACAACCTTGCGGTTGCAGGACGGCCCTCTTACCCCACTGAGCTACAGCCGCCCCAAAAGTCCTTATTGTTACATTAGAGTCCTTATTGTAACATTAGAGTCCTTATTGTTACATTAGAGCCCTTATTGTAACATTAGAGTTCTTATTGTTCCATTAGAGTCCTTATTGTTACATTAGAGCCCTTATTGTAACATTATAGTCCTTATTGTTACATTAGAGCCCTTATTGTAACATTAGAGTCCTTAATGTTACATTAGAGTCCTTATTGTTACATTAGAGCCCTTATTGTTACATTAGAGTCCTTATTGTTACATTAGAGTCCTTACTGTTACATTAGAGTCCTTATTGTTACATTAGAGCCCTTATTGTTACATTAGTCCTTATTGTTACATTAGAGCCCTTAATGTTACATTAGAGTCCTTATTGATACATTAGAGTCCTTATTGTTACATTATAGCCCTTATTGTTACATCAGAGTCCTTATTGTAACATTAGTGCCCTTATTGTTACATCAGAGCCCTTATTGTTACATTAGAGTCCTTATTGTTACATTAGAGTCCTTATTGTTACATTAGAGCCCTTATTGTAACATTAGAGCCCTTATTGTTACATTAGAGCCCTTGTTGTTACATTAGAGTCCTTATTGTTACATTACAGTCCTTATTGTAACATTAGAGCCCTTATTGTTACATTAGAGTCCTTATTGTTACATTAGAGCCCTTATTGTAACATTAGAGCCCTTATTGTTACATTAGAGTCCTTATTGATACGTCAGAGTCCTTATTGTTACATTAGAGTCCTTATTGTAACATTAGAGTCCTTATTGTTACATTAGAGCCCTTATTGTAACATTAGAGTTCTTATTGTTCCATTAGAGTCCTTATTGTTACATTAGAGCCCTTATTGTTACAATAGAGTCCTTATTGTTACATTAGAGCCCTTATTGTTACATTAGAGTCCTTATTGTTACATTAGAGCCCTTATTGTAACATTAGAGTCCTTATTGTTACATTAGAGTCCTTATTGTTACATTAGAGCCCTTATTGTTACAATAGAGTCCTTATTGTTACATTAGAGCCCTTATTGTTACATTAGAGCCCTTATTGTTACATTAGAGTCCTAATTGTTACATTAGAGCCCTTATTGTTACATTAGTCCTTATTGTTACATTAGAGCCCTTATTGTTACATTAGTCCTTATTGTTACATTAGAGCCCTTAATGTTACATTAGAGTCCTTATTGTTACATTAGAGTCCTTATTGATACATTAGAGTCCTTATTGTTACATTAGAGTCCTTACTGTTACATTAGAGTCCTTATTGTTACATTAGAGCCCTTATTGTTACATTAGTCCTTATTGTTACATTAGAGCCCTTAATGTTACATTAGAGTCCTTATTGTTACATTAGAGTCCTTATTGATACATTAGAGTCCTTATTGTTACATTAGAGCCCTTATTGTTACATCAGAGTCCTTATTGTAACATTAGTGCCCTTATTGTTACATCAGAGCCCTTATTGTTACATTAGAGTCCTTATTGTTACATTAGAGTCCTTATTGTAACATTAGAGCCCTTATTGTTACATTAGAGTCCTTATTGTTACATTAGAGTCCTTATTGTTACATTTAAATTAATTTAATTTAAATTTAATTTCAACTTTTATTTCAATTTTATTTTACTTTCATTCCATTTTTATTTCACTTTTATCTCAATTCATTTGTATTTTTATTCCACTTTTATTTCAATTTATTTTTATTTTTATTCCACTTATATGCGTGTCTGTCAGTCTTTGTGTGTGTTTGTCTGTCTTTGTGTGTGTGTGTCTGTTTTTGGCGTTTTCGGTATTATTAATTCTGCTCTCACGCCAGCATTTGAGCTCATGACTGTGGTTATTATGAACAGTAAAACATATCAAAATAAAAATATTCATAATCCGTGTTTCTAATAATTTATAAAGCTGGAGGTTGAGGCCAGAGAGTATATACTTTGTCTTGTATTGAAAATATTTTAGGTTGTTTAATTATGTGACGTAAAGTGTCTTTGAGTACTTTGAAAAGCTTTTTCTACATGGGATGCATTACTATTATCATTATTATTATTTCATTTCAAGAGATTTCAAACTGGACTTCATCATTTGAATTCATGAAAAGATCACAGGGGACATTTGAAGTAGAGATAATAAAAATATAGATAATAAAGTATAGATAATAAAGCACGATGAACAATCAATAATCCATAATCTGAACTCCAATGAACCCATCAGATGTTATTAATATGCACTATTGGGCTCCTCTCCTTCCTGCATCGCACACCTTGCAGGTGGAGAATGAGAAGGCCACGCCCCCTTTAAAATGAGCCCCCCCCCCACACACACAAAAACACACGCACACACACCTCTAAGCAATCAGCTGACGTCAGCTGACTTAAGTCGTTCCCTCGGGGCTCAGAGGCTACAGACGAGTGTCCTGCTGCTCCAACTCGTCACAGGTGAGCTGGGTCTGTCATTTATTCTATTAATATTATTTAGTAAGTTTACTTTAAGGTATTTGTTATACGCACACATATATATATATATGTGTGTATGTATTTATACGTGTAGATGTATGTGTAGATATATATATATATATATGTGTGTGTATGCATTTATACGTGTGTATATATATACACATGTATATGTGTGTGTATATATATGTGTGTGTGTATATATATATGTATTTATATATATATATATGTATGCATTTATACGTGTATATATATATATGTATATTAGTGCTGTGAAAAATAACGCGTTAACTCAGTTAATTAAATTACAGGATTAATTAGTTGTGTTTTTTTAACGCATTTAACGCATGCGCAGAATGAGCTTCAATCCGTCTGTTGTTGGTCGTCTCTAACCAGCAGCATGTCATTCTGTCTCTACGTGTCGCGTTAACACGACTCCGATCTCCGTCTCGCGCGCCCCCCCCCCCCCCAACAACTCTTCTCTCGGCTCGCGCGGCAGAGCTCCGATGCTGGCGCGCGCACTGGTGAGCAATGCAGGGCTCTCAAGTGTCACACATTGAGCGTGAGACTCACGCATTTCGGTCTTAACTCACGCACTCCCGCCACACATCGTATTCCCGCCCCCCCCCCCTCGCAACAACTCTTCTCGGAGCTCTTGCCTGTCTTGAGAGCCCTGTAAATGTATATATGTGATTAATCATGATTAATCCACAGAAACCTGTGATTAACCTGATTAAAAATGGTAATCGTTTCACAGCCCTAACGTATATACGTGTGTGTGTGTATATTTATATATATGTGTATATTTTATATATATATATCTCAGAGCGATGACTTGAAAGACTGAGATCTATATTTTTCGCTGTGGGTTTAAAGTCTTTTGAGAGTTTCCATTTTTTTTCCTGAAAATCAAAACAAATGTTTTGAAGAATAAGAATAAACTTCATTTTATATTTTTTTAAACATTGTCTCAAGAAGGAGAGTATAGTTTTTTATTTGTGTACTCTTTATTTGTAGCTATGTGTAAATATAGCTGATGGTGGTGTCTTCAAAGTAGAATTACAATAGTTAAATATATCAAGGTATTATGAATATGAATATTTTTGAGATGTTAAAGACGTAAACTGGGTATTAATCTTGTTGACTGTCCTCAGAATGGAAGGCGTCTTCTTCCTGCTGGCGCTGGTCGTCTGCGTCCACGGGACGTCTCATTTGTCCTTTTCCAATGACACATCAGAGGTTTGGATTCACTTTAATCCTCAACGTTCCTCCACCTTTTGAACTGTTCACTATTTATTTATTTAATGAGGATTTTATATTTATTTGCATATACAACGCGGCCTTTCAGAGTCAAATAGTGAAGGAAATGGCCAGTATTCTGTATTATATTCCCTAAAAAATATATTTAAAACAATTTAAATAAACATATTATATAAATATAGTCCCTAAAAAATATATTTTAAAAAATGTAAGTAAATATATTATATGAATATGAAGTCCCTAAAAAATATATTTTAAAAAATGTAAATAATTATATAATATAAATATATAGTCGCTAAAAAATATATTTAAAACATTTTAAATAAATGTATTGTATAAATATATAGTCCCTTAAAAAATATATTTAAAAAAATGTAAATAAATATATTTTAAAAAAAGAAGCTGGCTCCTACATTTCCCATCATGCAACTCGGACATGATCCAACCGGCTGAGTCGTGCTCATCACTTATATAAACGGTGGTTACCATGACGACAGATGATGATTCCTGTGTGTCTCCCAGGTGATAGTCACTCGCTCCGGCTGCGGAGTCAAGAAGTCGTGCGTGTCGAGCCCAAGCGGCTGCGACCCCGCCGAGCAGAGCGAGTGCCTGTTCGCCTCCACCGCGGCGCGCGACCTGGCGCCGCCCGCCGCCGGGGTCAAGCTGGCGGTCGAGCTCCGGGGAGACTCCGCCGGGTACATCGCGCTGGGCCTCGCTGCCGACGCCACGGAGGTAATGTGTACACACGCACACGCACACACACACACACACACACACACAGAGAGACAGACACAAGTGGAATAAAAGTCAAACAAAAATTGAATAAAAGTGAAATAAATTAAAAACACACACACGCTTGTCTTTTCATTTTTTTTAATGACCAGTGTTGTGATTTTAGAGTTTCTTGTTTTCTGATGGATGTCAGACATATATATATATTTATATATATATTATCCTGGCATACGCTTTAAAATTGTTATGTATTAGTTAATCTGTGACTTTTATGATCAATATGACGTCATACAATATGTATTTAGTTGATCAGGACCTCATGAATATTAAACATGGCTCGTAATGGAGGCTGTAAAATGCTCCATGTCCTCCTGGCCGAGTCCTTTATAATGTTGTATTAAAAACATGGACTTTGCCCAACAGGTCTGCTGTGTGTTGATTATTATGGGATGTAGCAAGTAACCGTAATGCTCGTCATTCTGACTTTAACGCCTCAGACATTAAAAATACTCTTTACATAATCTGGATATGTAAATGAGTTGAGGCGCAATGACTTCACAAAACTATGTGACGTCATCCACGCAACAGGGAAGCGGGCGCAAAAAAATGCACAAATGTTGATGCCCCAAAACCATCTGCTGCGTCACCTGATTGACTTGTGTGTGTGTGTGTGTGTGTGTGTGTGTGTGTGTGTGTGTGTGTGTGTGTGTGTGTGTGTGTGTGTGTGTGTGTGTGTGTGTGTGTGTGTGTGTGTGTGTGTGTGTGTGTGTGTGTGTGTGTGTGTGTGTGTGTGTGTGTGTGTGTGTGTGTGTGTGTGTGTGTGCGCTCGCTCAGGGAAACGTTGCGCTGTTCGTCTGCGCCTCAAACAACGGGACGTTCTTCTTCAGGACGCTGCAGGGCAACAACACCCCCAACGCGCCGCTCACGCCCACGGAGACGGTGAGGACATACACACACGCAGACACACACACAAGGAGCTTAATGTTGCGCATGTGCAAGAGTTTTTAAACTGCTTTTTTAAGACAAATATTCAGAAAATGATAAACTGTGTTGTCAGAGCAGCACGATGCAAGACAGAGATGGATGAAGATATTTGGACCACAGGAGGATCGTTCAGGGATGAGAACTCTTGCAAAAACATATTTTATAATAATAAATGTGTGTGTGCATATAAAATTATAAACTTATATTTAATAATAAATATACAAATTAAAAAAAATATATATATTACAAAAATAATAAATGTATATATTTTAATCAAATAATATATATATATATATATATACATATTCCGTAAAGGAGCTTTTTATTCCTATTGGTTTAAACAAAAGTAAAAAGGCAAAGGATGATTTGATAAGAACCGTCATTAAAACACAAATGTACATTATGGTGAAAGACTTCCCGTCACTCTCTCCATTGAGCTCCATGACGCCGTGACGGACGGGTCCACTTCCATGTGTCTTTCTCGGATATGTTGTTAAACAACAATATGTTCTGTTTGTAACTGTTGGTTAAAACAATCTAACTTCCTTCGGCCATTTTTTATTTTTTTATTCGACCTTTAACTTTCTTTCTGTCTTTTTTTTTCTTCTTTTTTTGTAGAGGGTGAAAGGAATCCGCGGCACTGTGAGTGGAAATGTGATCAAGTGCCAGTTCACCGTGGAGTCCCTGAACGCAGCGTCCCTGAACGCAGCCCAAAGCCGGAGCAGCCGGGCCACCACCTTCTTCGTCCGCCTCGGGAATGGCACCGTTACCGGAGGCGAGTCCCGCGCAGCGCGGTCAGACCCCCCCCCCCCCACGGCTCTCACGTGACTGTGTGTCCACTTCCTGTCGTGGTCCAGATGCTGTCGGTGTCTTCAGCACCGTCCTGGACCTCGGCGCTCTGGACCTGGCCGCCGCCCCCTCAGAGACCACCACCGTGACGACCACCACCGTGACGCCCGGCGGCGCGACCACCACCGTGACCACCAACTCTACCGGCAACAACTCCCCCACGACCGACGGCGGTGGAGCCGTCCGGCCTCACGGTAAAGAATGTGATTTGATTTTGAGTAAATGTCTTCGTCTTCCAAGCGTTTGACCTCGGGGTCGTTTAGTTCGGAGCTTTTGATGATCTTCATCCACAAATGAAAGTTTTAATATGTGATCCAAATCTCCAATAACATGGGAGTTGTGTTTATTGCGTCTGAATGCATTTCATTGAACCCTTTGTGTCCCTCCAGCTGCGCTGCTGCTGCTGAGCGTGCTCACGCTGTCGGTGCTGATGAGAGGATGAACGATATGAAGAAGTGTCACGCTATGTAGAAATGTTCTGACTGCACTTCATGTTTTAACTCTTTTCACTTGGTTTATCCTTCAAGCTGAAACACATATTTATTTAGTGACTATAATTACTACTTTCAGAGGACTTTATTTAGCATATTGCAGTTTTTACATTGTCAACATTTCCTCCTGAACTCCTTCTGGTTTGATGAAGTTGAGCCGTTTCCATGGCAACCAACATCCTGATAGGGGAAACCCCAAATGTGTGATAGTGTTTGAGTCTGAAATGTAATGACTGTAAAATATCTGTTCATGAGACTATATATATATATATATAAATATACATATAAATATATAATAAAGTTGAAACTGTAGTTTGTTTGCTTGCATGTTTTTTTTTTTACATTAAATTTGCACTTTACTCCCAAAGTAAATGTTATTAAAAGCTGCACAACTGTTCAAAGGTTTGGGGTCACCCAGACAATTTGGTGTTTTCCATTAATTTAATTTATCAAATGAATATAAAATCAAGTCAAGACATCAACGAGGTTATGAATAATGATTTAGTATGGTAAATATTCATGTAGTTCTTCTTGTGGCTCAAAGGAAGGCCAGTTTTATAGCTTCTCTCAGCAGCATAACTGTTTTCAGCTGCGCTCACTTTAAAAGGGTTTAAAGGGTTTTCTACCCCTCCGCTAGTCTCAGAGCTGCCAACTTTTCAAAAAACCTTGGAGTGAGATTTTGTCGGGGGTGACCAAAATGTTGTACCCATGCTGTACCCATGTTGTACCCATGTTGTACCCATGCTGTACTCATGCTGTACCCATGTTGTACCCATGTTGTACCCATGCTGTACCCATGTTGTATCCATGCTGTACCCATGTTGTACCCATGTTGTACCCATGCTGTACTCATGCTGTACCCATGTTGTATCCATGCTGTACCCATGTTGTACCTATGTTGTCCCCATGTTGTATCCATGCTGTACCCATGATGTACCCATGTTGTACCCATGATGTACCCATGTTGTACCCATGCTGTCCCCATGTTGTCCCCATGCTGTACCCATGTTGTACCCATGTTGTACCCATGCTGTACCCTTGTTGTACCCTGCATTCTGGCCTGGCAAAGGTCTTTTATGAGACATCTTTGCTACCTTAAAGAAATAAAATGTTTTTTAATAACTCCTCTCATTTACAAAAACATGCCTAATTCTATTGCACAAATGTCCTGTCTTTATGTTAAATTCTTTAGAATACATCTTACTTGTTCAAAGTGCTGTTTGGAAAATGTTTGAGGGTCCTTTTCCTAGGCCTGCAAATAAAGTGATAAATGCTATGTGGGCAGCCTTAATAAACACTGCTATGATGTGTTGAGCATGCAGGATACCAAGAGGTTAACAAGGTGCTCTCCTGCTGCTTGTGATGACAGATGAGTTTACATCACCAAACAAAATCACACGCACAAACAACACATTATTTCTTTCAAGATTTAAAGTTTAAGAGAGTGAGAACTTAATTGAACCACATGTCATTAACAGGGCTCTCAAGTTTTGAAGACAGGCAAGAGTGACATATCTATCCAGGATGCTTTATGTTAATTGGTTGCTGGATTAAATCTTACCCAGATACAACAGATACGGGGTTTTTCTGATTGGCTGTTGTGGAGCCCATTTCTTTTTTTTGGTTGGCTGATAAGTGGCTCCTCACAGCAGAACTCCAGGGGAGCGCTTGATTTCCCCACGGTGAGGGAAGCGGCCAGCTCATGTTTACATTAAATAGCCGAGAGTTTTTTTCAGCGTGAGAAATACGATGTGTGGCGGGAGTGCGTGACTTAAGACCAAAATGCGTGAGACTCACGCTCAACGCGTGACACTTGAGAGCCCTGCATTAACACACCGTAGTCTCTGCTCGTTGTGTCTGTTTGAAAATCTTCTTCTGTTGTTAACTCCGGGACTCTTTGGGGTAAATAGGATGTCTATGCAGCGAATAGGTTTATAGATGCGCTCCTTCGCACCATCTATCGTCGCGGAGTTTGAAAAGGAACCAACGCGCCTCGGCCCAAAATCAGAATTTCTTTTGCCGTGAGAAACTGGTTGTGTGGCGTGAGAGCGTGTGAAAACATGCAAAAGCGTGTGTCACACGGCGAAACCGTGAGAGTTGGTAGCTCTGTAGTCTTCTAAGGCGATAACATAATGTACCACTAGAACACTGGAGATGGGCCTCTACACACCTCTGTAGAGACTTCATTAACACCAGAGAATAGTCATGTACACATTAACTATGTAGAGAGTGTTTATGATTAATTTATTATCTTCATTGATAAAACTGCTTTGAACAATTACGACATTTCTACGTGACTCTAAACCTTTGAATGGTCGTGTATTAGTGTTCCTTAAAAGCTGAAACTTTAGATCACTACATTTACCAACTAGAATGGGCACTCGGTAGAGCGCATACCTTCGCATATCACAAGATTGGGCATTGAATTATGAACATTTTGGCATTAGTTGCCAATTGGATACAAATTGACCGTGCTATAGCAAAAAGAAGACTTTGACCTATCCATGACCTTGACCTTTGACCTGATCGATCCCAAAATCTAATCAAATGGTCCCCGGATAATATCCAATCATCCCACCAAATTTCATGCGATTCGGTTCAAAACTTTTTTTGTTATGCGAATAACACGCATACAAATAAATAAATACACGGCGATCGAAACATTACCTTCCGCATTTTCAATGCGAAGGTAATAAAGAGTTATCACTGTCCATAGTGAGTTGTCATATTTCTCTGTCCTCACTACGGGCTCCCCTTAAGAACCACGACGGGTCCTCACTACCGGCTCCCCTTAAGAGCCATGACGGGTCCTCACTACGGGCTCGCCTTGAGAACCATGACGGGTCCTCACTACGGGCACCCCTTGAGAACCATGATGGGTCCTCACTACCGGCTCCCCTTAAGAACCATGACGGGTCCTCACTACGGGCTCGCCTTGAGAACCATGACGGGTCCTCACTACGGGCTCCCCTTGAGAACCATGATGGGTCCTCACTACCGGCTCCCCTTAAGAGCCATGACGGGTCCTCACTACGGGCTCGCCTTGAGAACCATGACGGGTCCTCACTACGGGCTCCCCTTGAGAACCATGATGGGTCCTCACTACCGGCTCCCCTTAAGAGCCATGACGGGTCCTCACTACGGGCTCGCCTTGAGAACCATGATGGGTCCTCACTACCGGCTCCCCTTAAGAGCCATGACGGGTCCTCACTACGGGCTCCCCTTGAGAACCATGATGGGTCCTCACTACGGGCTCCCCTTGAGAACCATGACGGGTCCTCACTACCGGCTCCCCTTAAGAGCCATGACGGGTCCTCACTACGGGCTCCCCTTGAGAACCATGATGGGTCCTCACTACGGGCTCCCCTTGAGAACCATGATGGGTCCTCACTACGGGCTCCCCTTGAGAACCATGATGGGTCCTCACTACGGGCTCCCCTTGAGAACCATGATGGGTCCTCACTACCGGCTCCCCTTAAGAGCCATGACGGGTCCTCACTACGGGCTCCCCTTGAGAACCATGATGGGTCCTCACTACGGGCTCCCCTTGAGAACCATGATGGGTCCTCACTACCGGCTCCCCTTAAGAGCCATGACGGGTCCTCACTACGGGCTCCCCTTGAGAACCATGATGGGTCCTCACTACCGGCTCCCCTTAAGAGCCATGACGGGTCCTCACTACGGGCTCCCCTTGAGAACCATGACGGGTCCTCACTACGGGCTCCCCTTGAGAACCATGATGGGTCGATGAAGTCACGCGCCATGAAGTCTCGTGCCATGAAGTCACGCGCCATGAAGTCACGCGCAACACGCGAAATGGCGACACGTGTAGGCTGCACGTGCAGTTTAGTCACGCACAATGAAGTCACGTGCAGTTAAGTCAGTTAAGTGCGTGACTTCATTGAGCGTGACTAGGGCGACTGTGGGTCAGTGGGTAGCAGGTCCGTCCTTCAATCAGGGGGTTGGAGGTTCAATCCCCGCCCTAGTCCATGTGTCCTTGAGCAAGACATTTAACCCTGAATTGCTCCATGTAGCTGCTCTACGGTGTGTGATCGTAAGTCGCTTTGGATAAAAGCGTCAGCTAAATGACATGTGATGTAATGTCATGCGCAACATGGCGACGCGCGTAGGTTCCAGTGTGTTGTTATACCCTCGGAAACACACATTTCCTATTGTTCGTGTAGAGAGGAAAGTTTTTTGGTGAATGTCGATGTATACGCCATGCTAGATGAGAACAGGTGTCGGCGACAGGAAGTGGATCAGTGTGGCGGTCAGCGCCGTTTCAGAGCGTGACTATTGGATCTATGAACCTTTTCTCACTTTATGCATGAAAGTGTGATTTAGTTTCCTTTAATGCTCCCTTGAGGCCATCAACGTGTGTGTGTCTGTCTTTGTGTGTGTCTTTGTGTATGTGTGTCTGTTTTTGTGTGTGTGTGTTTCTGTGTGTGTGTCTGTTTGTGTGTGTGTGTCTGTTTCTGTGTGTGTGTGTGTCTTGTTTTGTGATGTGAACAACTCAAGAAAACAAGTTTCCTAACTGGAAACATTTCTCACGTTTATGGATCACGATGTCCACGTTGTAATTATGATTGTTTATGATTGTTACAGTAATAGTTGTGTGTCCGTCATTAGTGATCTCCCTCTCTCTCTCTCTTTGAGTTCAGGTATTGTGTAAGAACTGCATAACGCATAATTAGGCGGTTTCGGTATTATTAATTCTGCTCTTACGTCAGCATTTGAGCTCATGTCTGTGGTTATTATGAGCAGTAAAACATATAAAAATAAACATATTCATAATCCGTGTTTATAATAATTCATAAAGATGGAGGTTGCTCTTTGTGTCCTGTATTGAATATATTTTAGGATGTTTTCATAATGTGATAGAAAATGTCTTTGAGCACTTTGAAAACTGCTTGATGAAAAGAATGCATGACCATTATTATTATTTAATTTCAAGAGATTTCAAACTGGACTTCATGCTCGTGCATAGATTCATCATTTGAATTCATGAAAAGATCACAGGGGACATTTGAAGTATAGATAATAAAAATATAGATAATAAAAGTAGAGATAATAAAATATAGATAATAAAAGTATAGATAATAAAGCACGATGAACAATCAATAATCCATAATCTGAACTCCAGTGAACCCATCAGATGTTATTATTATGCAATATTAGGCTCCTCTGCTTCCTGCATCGCACACCTTGCAGGTGGAGAATGAGAGGCCACGCCCCCTTTAAAATGAGCCCCCCCACACACACAAAAACACACACACACACACACCTCTAAGCAATCAGCTGACGTCAGTTGACTTAAGTCGTTCCCTCGGGGCTCAGAAGCTACAGACGAGTGTCCTGCTGCTCCAACTCGTCACAGGTGAGCTGGGTCTGTCATTTATTTTATTAATATTATTTAGTAAGTTTACTTTAAGATATTTATAAGTATTGGCAGCTATACCGAGATGACTTGAAAGACAAATCTATAGTTTTTACTTTGTGGGTTTAAAGACTTTTGAGTTTTGTTTTTTTTAACAAATAATTTGAAGAATAAACTTGTAAAGGTTTGAAGTTTTCCAGCTTTGTCTCAAAAGAAGGAGAGGAGATTTTTATTTGTTTTGTACTTTTATATTTGTAGCTACGTGTAAATATAGCTGGTATGAATGAGCTGGTTTCTTCAAAGTAG
This sequence comes from Pseudoliparis swirei, assembly GCF_029220125.1. Taxonomy (NCBI): domain Eukaryota; kingdom Metazoa; phylum Chordata; class Actinopteri; order Perciformes; family Liparidae; genus Pseudoliparis; species Pseudoliparis swirei. Next base: position 863,198 of record NW_026613261.1, on the reverse strand, counting down.
AAATACAATCGTTAAATATTTCAATGTATTATGAGTATGAATATTTTTGAGATGTTAAAGACGTAAACTGGGTATTAATAATTTTGACTGTGTCCTCCTCAGAATGGAAGGCGTCTTCTTCCTGCTGGCGCTGGTCGTCTGCGTCCACGGGACGTCTCATTTGTCCTTTTCCAATGACACATCAGAGGTTTGGATTCACTTTAATCCTCCTTGACCTTTATGAACTATCCATCAAAGGACGGTTCATAATCCCGTGTGTCTCCCAGGTGGACGTCACTTTCTCCGACTGTGGAGTCCCTAAATCGTGCAGGGCGATCCCAGCCGGGTGCGACCCCGCCGGGCAGAGCGCGTGCCTGTTCGCCTCCGGCCGCCGCCCGGTGCCGCCGCCGCCCGTCGGCTTCGAGGTGACGATCGAGCTCCGGGGAGACTCCGCCGGGTACATCGCTCTGGGCTTCGCTGACACCCGCGGGGAGGTAACACACACACACACACATCACTTAAAATATATTAATTTTATATATATATATATATATATTATCCCGGCTAACGCTTTATAAATGTTATGTATTAGTTAATCTGTGACTTTTATGATCAATATGACGTCATACAATATGTATTTCGTTGATCAGAACCTCATGAATATTAATATTAATATTAAACATGGCGCGTAATGGAGGCTGTAAAATGCTCCATGTCCTCCTGGCCGAGTCCTTTATAATGTTGTATTCTGTATTAAAAACATGGACTTTGCCCAACAGGTCTGCTGTGTGTTGATTATTATGGGATGTAGCAATTAACCGTAATGTCGTCATTCTGACTTTAACGCCTCAGACATTAAAAATACTCTTTACAAAATCTGGATATGTAAATGAGTTGAGGCGCAATGACTTTACAAAACTATGTGACGTCATCCACGCAACAGGGAAGCGGGCGCAAAAAAATGCACAAATGTTGATACTGTTATGCTATGAGTGTTGTGGAGGACCCAAACGCACGCAACACAGTAGCTTCAGTATTCAATTCAGGATCTTATTAACCTGAATTCACAAAACCAAAAAACAACAAACAAACAAATCTTAACACGGGGGAACTGGCAGTCTCACTCCACCGTCGGGAGGGCAACTCCACCGAGCCTGTGCGCTGCTGATGAACAACTGGTCTTACCGGAACGACCTGACAGTGAGCCAGAGAAAGACATGGTCCCTATAACCACTGCTGGTGATTACCCGAACTCAACACAGCTGGTCCAATGGAAGCGGGCGTGGCAGTGGGCGGAAACCGGGGGTGGATACTGTAGACAGACAACACCACACAGACAGAAGGGAAACAAGACAGGGAATCACACACTAGGAGCAGACAGGAACCCTAACAGATACCCCAAAACCATCTGCTGCGTCACCTGATTGACTTGTGTGTGTGTGTGTGTGTGTGTGTCCTCAGGGAAATGTTGCGCTGTTCGTCTGCGCCTCAAACAACGGGACGTTCTTCTTCAGGACGCTGCAGGGCAACAACACCCCCAACGCGCCGCTCACGCCCACGGAGACGGTGAGGACATACACACACGCAGACACACACACACACACACAAGGAGCTTAATGTTGCACATGTGCAAGTCTTTAAACTACTTATTTAAGTAGTGCTCTCCTCCAGGTTTCTTCCCTTTTTTTCCCCCTGAAGGGTTATTTGGGAGTTTTTCCTGGTCCGATGTGAGGTTTTGGGGCAGGGATGTCTATGTGTACAGATTGTAAAGCACTCCGAGACAAATTTGTAATTTGTGAAATTGGGCTATACAAATAAACTGAATTGAATTGAATTGAATATTCGAGAAATACAAAATGAAAAGCTGTTATCTGAAGTCAGACCTGGATTATTAAATGATGCAATACAGATATAGCTGAAGATATTTGGACCACACAAGGATCTTTCGGGATGAGAAAAAAAATGATATATATTTTTTTCTATATATTTATTATATATTTTTAAATATATATATACTTTTTTTTATTTCAATATATACTTTTTTTAAATTTATTTATATATATATATATATATATCATTTTGTATTTGTCTTTCTCTGATGTTTTTTAAGTACCGAAAGAACGAAATATGTTTTGTGTGTAAATCTAAATTTCTTCGGCTTAAACTTTCCTTTATTTGACCTTTACCATAACCTTTTTTTCTAGATGGTGAAAGAAATCCGCGGCACGGTGAATGGAACTGTGATCAAGTGCAAGTTCAACATCGACTTACTGAACGCAGCCCAAAGCGGGAGCAGCCAGGTTACCATCATCACCATCCTGCTCAGGACTGGCACCGTTAATGGAGGTAAGTCATGACGACATGGTGACGCGACGTGGTGATGCGACGACAGACGTGGTGACAGACATGGTGACGTGATGTGGTGACGCGACATGGTGACGCGACATGGTGACGCGACGTGGTGACGTGACGACAGACGTGGTGACAGACGTGGTGACGTTACATAGTGACAGACATGGTGACGCGACATGGTGACGCGACATGGTGACGTGACATGGTGACGTTACATAGTGACAGACATGGTGACGCGACATGGTGACGCGACATGGTGACGTGACATGGTGACGTGACATGGTGACACGACATGGTGACACGACATGGTGACGTGACATGGTGACGCAACATGGTGACAGACATGGTGACAGACATGGTGACGTGGTGACAGACGTGGTGACAGACGTGGTGACAGACGTGGTGACAGACATGGTGACGTGACATGGTGACGTGGTGACAGACGTGGTGACAGACGTGGTGACAGACGTGGTGACAGACATGGTGACGTGACATGGTGATGCGACATGGTGACGTGACATGGTGACGTGACGACAGACGTGGTGACAGACATGGTGACGTGACATGGTGATGCGACATGGTGACGTGACATGGTGACGTGACGACAGACGTGGTGACAGACATGGTGACGTGATGTGGTGACGCGACATGGTGACGCGACATGGTGACGTGACGACAGACGTGGCGACAGACATGGTGACGTGATATGGTGACGTGACATGGTGACGTGACATAGTGACGTGACGTGGTGACATGACGTGGTGACGTGACATAGTGACGCGACGTGGTGACGTGACGTGGTGACGTGACATGGTGATGTGACGTGGTGATGTGACGTGACGTGGTGACGCGACGTGGTGACGCGACGTGGTGACGTGACGACAGACGTGGTGACGTGACATGGTGACGTGATGTGGTGACGTGACATGGTGACGTGACATGGTGACGTTACATAGTGACAGACATGGTGACGTGACATGGTGACGTGACATGGTGATGTGACGTGGTGACGCGACGTGGTGACGCGACATGGTGACGTGACGTGACATGGTGACGTGACATGGTGATGTGACGTGGTGACGCGACGTGGTGACGTGACATGGTGACGTGGTGATGTGACGTGACGTGGTGATGTGACGTGGTGACGCGACGTGGTGACGTGACATGGTGACGTGACGTGGTGACGCGACGTGGTGACGTGACATGGTGACGTGACGTGGTGACGCGACGTGGTGACGCGGCGTGGTGACGTGACATGGTGATGTGACGTGGTGACGTGACGTGACATGGTGATGTGACATGGTGACGTGACGTGACATGGTGATGTGACGTGGTGACGCGACGTAGTGACGTGACATGGTGATGTGACGTGGTGACGCGACGTGGTGACGAGACGTGGTGACGCGACGTGGTGACGCGGCGTGGTGACGTGACATGGTGACGTGACGTAGTGACGTGACATGGTGACGTGACGTAGTGACGTGACATGGTGACGTGACGTAGTGACGTGACATGGTGACGTGACATGGTGACGTAGTGATGTGACATGGTGACGTGACATCGTGACGTGGTGACGTGACGTGGTGACGTGACATGGTGACGTGACGTGGTGACGTGACATGGTGACGTGACATGGTGACGTAGTGACGTGACGTGGTGACGTGACATGGTGACGCGAAGTGGTGACGCGACGTGGTGACAGACATGGTGACGTGACATGGTGACGTGACATGGTGACGTGACGTGGTGACGTGACGTAGTGACAGACTTGGTGACGTGACATGGTGACGTGACATGGTGACGTGACATGGTGACGCGACGTGGTGACAGACATGGTGACGTGACATGGTGACATGGTGACGTGACATGGTGACGTGACATGGTGACATGGTGACGTGACATGGTGACGTGACGTGGTGACGTGACATGGTGACGTGACGTGGTGACATGGTGACGTGACATGGTGACGTGACGTGGTGACAGACATGGTGACATGGTGACGCGACGTGGTGACGTGACATGGTGACATGGTGACGTGACGTGGTGACAGACATGGTGACATGGTGACGCGACGTGGTGACGTGACATGGTGACGCGACGTGGTGACAGACATGGTGACGTGACATGATGACGTGGTGACAGACATGGTGACGTGACATGATGACGTGGTGACAGACATGGTGACGTGACATGGTGACGCGACATGGTGACGTGACATGGTGACGCGACGTGGTGACGTGACATGGTGACGCGACGTGGTGACGTGACATGGTGACGCGACGTGGTGACGTGACATGGTGACGCGACGTGGTGACGTGACATGGTGACGCGACGTGGTGACAGACATGGTGACGCGACATGGTGACGCGACATGGTGATGTGACATGGTGACGTGGCATGGTGACGCGACGATATCTTCATATTTAATCTGTGAATGTTTGTTATTGTGACTTTAAACTTCCCCGCCCCGGCTCTGAAACCGTCTACTACCTGTCGTCAATCAGATGCTGTCGGCGCCTTCAGCACCACCAGGAACATCGGCACTGTGAACCTGACCAACATCGCCCCAGAGACCACCACCATGATGCCCACTACCATGACCTCCATCACCACCATGATGCCCACTACCATGACCTCCAGCACCACCATGATGCCCACTACCATGACCTCCCCCACGACCGACGGCGGTGGAGCCGTCCGGCCTCACGGTAAAGAATGTGATTTGATTTTGAGTAAATGTCTTCGTCTTCCAAGCGTTTGACCTTGGGGTCGTTTAGTTCGGAGCTTTTGATGATCTTCATCCACAAATGAAAGTTTTAATATGTGATCCAAATCTCCAATAACATGGGAGTTGTGTTTGTTGCGTCTGAATGCATTTCATTGAACCCTTTGTGTCCCTCCAGCTGCGCTGCTGCTGCTGAGCGTGCTCACGCTGTCGGTGCTGATGAGAGGATGAACGATATGAAGAAGTGCCACGCTATGTAGAAATGTTGTGACTGCACTTCATGTTTTAACTCTTTTCACTTGGTTTATGCTTTAAGCTGAAACATTACATGTTGATTTAGTGATTATGATTACGACTTTCAGAGGACTTTATTTAGCATATTACAGTTTTTACATCGTCAACATTTCCTCCTGAACTCCTTCTGCTTCGATGAGTTTGAGCCGTTTCCATGGCAACCAACATCCTGATTGGGGCGGGGGGGGGGGGGGGGGGGGGGGGAACCCAAATGTGTGATAGTGTTTGATTCTGAAATGTACTGTGACTGTAAAATATCTGTTCATGGGACTATATATATATATATATACATATACATATAAATATATAATAAAGTTGAAACTATAGTTTGTTTGCTTGCATGTTTTGTTTTTTCTACATGAAATTTGCACTTTACTCCCAAAGTAAATGTTATTAAAAGCTGCACTACTGTTCAAAAGTTTGGGGTCACCCAGATAATTTAGTGTTTTCCATTAAAACTAATTTATTTATCAAATGAATATAAAATAGTCAATACATTGAAAACGTTATAAATAATGATGTTTATTGTAAATATTCATGTTGTTCTTCTTGTGGCTCAAAGGAAAGCCAGTTTTATAGCTTCTCTCAGCAGCATAACTGTTTTCATGACGGGGTCCTCACTACGGGCTCCCCTTTAGAACCATGACGGGTCCTCACTACGGGCTCCCCTAAAGAACCACGACGGGGTCCTCACTACGGGCTCCCCTAAAGAACCACGACGGGGTCCTCACTACGGGCTCCCCTTGAGAACCATGACGGGTCCTCACTACGGGCTCCCCTAAAGAACCACGACGGGTCCTCACTACGGGCTCCCCTAAAGAACCACGACGGGGTCCTCACTACGGGCTCCCCTTGAGAACCATGGGTCCTCACTACGGGCTCCCCTAAAGAACCACGACGGGGTCCTCACTACGGGCTCCCCTTGAGAACCATGACGGGTCCTCACTACGGGCTCCCCTTGAGAACCATGACGGGGTCTTCACTACGGGCTCCCCTTAAGAACCATGACGGGTCCTCACTACGGGCTCCCCTTGAGAACCATGATGGGTCCTCACTACGGGCTCCCCTAAAGAACCATGACGGGGTCCTCACTACGGGCTCCCCTAAAGAACCACGACGGGGTCCTCACTACGGGCTCCCCTTGAGAACCATGATGGGTCCTCACTACGGGCTCCCCTAAAGAACCACGACGGGGTCCTCACTACGGGCTCCCCTTGAGAACCATGATGGGTCCTCACTACGGGCTCCCCTAAAGAACCACGACGGGTCCTCACTACGGCTCCCCTAAAGAACCACGACGGGGTCCTCACTACGGGCTCCCCTTGAGAACCATGATGGGTCCTCACTACGGGCTCCCCTAAAGAACCACGACGGGGTCCTCACTACGGGCTCCCCTTAAGAACCATGACGGGTCCTCACTACGGGCTCCCCTTGAGAACCATGATGGGTCCTCACTACGGGCTCCCCTAAAGAACCACGACGGGGTCCTCACTACGGGCTCCCCTTGAGAACCATGATGGGTCCTCACTACGGGCTCCCCTAAAGAACCACGACGGGTCCTCACTACGGGCTCCCCTAAAGAACCACGACGGGGTCCTCACTACGGGCTCCCCTTAAGAACCATGACGGGTCCTCACTACGGGCTCCCCTTGAGAACCATGACGGGTCCTCACTACGGGCTCCCCTAAAGAACCACGACGGGGTCCTCACTACGGGCTCCCCTTGAGAACCATGATGGGTCCTCACTACGGGCTCCCCTTAAGAACCATGATGGGTCCTCACTACGGGCTCCCTTAAGAACCATGATGGGTCCTCACTACGGGCTCCCCTAAAGAACCACGACGGGGTCCTCATTACGGGCTCCCCTTGAGAACCATGACGGGGTCCTCACTACGGGCTCCCCTTAAGAACCATGACGGGGTCCTCACTACGGGCATCCCTTGAGAACCATGACGGGGTCCTCACTACGGGCTCCCCTTAAGAACCATGACGGGTCCTCACTACGGGCTCCCCTTAAGAACCATGACGGGGTCCTCACTACAGGCTCCCCTTAAGAACCATGACGGGTCCTCACTACGGGCTCCCCTTAAGAACCATGACGGGTCCTCACTACGGGCTCCCCTTGAGAACCATGACGGGTCCTCACTACGGGCTCCCCTTGAGAACCATGATGGGTCCTCACTACGGGCACCCCTTGAGAACCATGATGGGGTCCTCACTACGGGCTCCCCTTGAGAACCATGACGGGTCCTCACTACGGGCACCCCTTGAGAACCATGACGGGTCCTCACTACGGGCTCCCCTTAAGAACCATGACGGGTCCTCACTACGGGCTCCCCTTTAGAACCATGATGGGTCCTCACTACGGGCTCCCCTTTAGAACCATGACGGGCCCTCAGTACGGGCTCCCCTTAAGAACCACGACGGGGTCCTCACTACAGGCTCCCCTTTAGAACCATGATGGGTCCTCACTACGGGCTCCCTTAAGAACCATGATGGGTCCTCACTACGGGCTCCCCTAAAGAACCACGACGGGGTCCTCATTACGGGCTCCCCTTAAGAACCATGACAGGGTCCTCACTACGGGCATCCCTTGAGAACCATGACGGGGTCCTCACTACGGGCTCCCCTTAAGAACCATGACGGGGTCCTCACTACGGGCTCCCCTTGAGAACCATGATGGGTCCTCACTACGGGCACCCCTTGAGAACCATGATGGGGTCCTCACTACGGGCTCCCCTAAAGAACCATGACGGGGTCCTCACTACGGGCTCCCCTAAAGAACCACGACGGGGTCCTCACTACGGGCTCCCCTTGAGAACCATGATGGGTCCTCACTACGGGCTCCCCTAAAGAACCACGACGGGGTCCTCACTACGGGCTCCCCTTGAGAACCATGATGGGTCCTCACTACGGGCTCCCCTAAAGAACCACGACGGGGTCCTCACTACGGGCTCCCCTAAAGAACCACGACGGGGTCCTCACTACGGGCTCCCCTTGAGAACCATGATGGGTCCTCACTACGGGCTCCCCTAAAGAACCACGACGGGGTCCTCACTACGGGCTCCCCTTAAGAACCATGACGGGTCCTCACTACGGGCTCCCCTTGAGAACCATGATGGGTCCTCACTACGGGCTCCCCTAAAGAACCACGACGGGGTCCTCACTACGGCTCCCCTTGAGAACCATGATGGGTCCTCACTACGGGCTCCCCTAAAGAACCACGACGGGTCCTCACTACGGGCTCCCTAAAGAACCACGACGGGTCCTCACTACGGGCTCCCCTTAAGAACCATGACGGGTCCTCACTACGGGCTCCCCTTGAGAACCATGACGGGTCCTCACTACGGGCTCCCCTAAAGAACCACGACGGGGTCCTCACTACGGGCTCCCCTTGAGAACCATGATGGGTCCTCACTACGGGCTCCCCTTAAGAACCATGATGGGTCCTCACTACGGGCTCCCTTAAGAACCATGATGGGTCCTCACTACGGGCTCCCCTAAAGAACCACGACGGGGTCCTCATTACGGGCTCCCCTTGAGAACCATGACGGGGTCCTCACTACGGGCTCCCCTTAAGAACCATGACGGGGTCCTCACTACGGGCATCCCTTGAGAACCATGACGGGGTCCTCACTACGGGCTCCCCTTAAGAACCATGACGGGTCCTCACTACGGGCTCCCCTTAAGAACCATGACGGGGTCCTCACTACGGGCTCCCCTTAAGAACCATGACGGGTCCTCACTACGGGCTCCCCTTAAGAACCATGATGGGTCCTCACTATGGGCTCCCCTTGAGAACCATGATGGGGTCCTCACTACGGGCTCCCCTTAAGAACCACGACGGGTCCTCACTACGGGCTCCCCTTAAGAACCATGACGTGTCCTCACTCCGGGCTCCCCTTAAGAACCATGATGGGTCCTCACTACGGGCTCCCCTTAAGAACCATGACGTGTCCTCACTACGGACTCCCCTTAAGAACCATGATGGGTCCTCACTACGGGCTCCCCTTGAGAACCATGATGGGGTCCTCACTACGGGCTCCCCTTTAGAACCACGACGGGTCCTCACTACGGGCTCCCCTTGAGAACCATGACGGGTCCTCACTACGGGCTCCCCTTAAGAACCATGACGTGTCCTCACTACGGGCTCCCCTTAAAAACCATGATGGGTCCTCACTACGGGCTCCCCTTTAGAACCACGACGGGTCCTCACTACGGGCTCCCCTTAAGAACCACGACGGGTCCTCACTACGGGCTCCCCTTAAGAACCATGACGTGTCCTCACTACGGGCTCCCCTTAAAAACCATGATGGGTCCTCACTACGGGCTCCCCTTGAGAACCATGATGGGGTCCTCACTACGGGCTCCCCTTAAGAACTACGACGGGTCCTCACTACGGGCTCCCCTTAAGAACCACGATGGGTCCTCACTACGGGCTCCCCTTTAGAACCATGACGGGTCCTCACTACGGGCTCCCCTTAAGAACCATGACGGGTCCTCACTACGGGCTCCCCTTTAGAACCATGACGGGTCCTCACTACAGGCTCCCCTTTAGAACCATGACGGGTCCTCACTACGGGCTCCCCTTGAGAACCATGACGGGTCCTCACTACGGGCTCGCCTTGAGAACCATGACGGGTCCTCACTACGGGCTCCCCTTGAGAACCATGACGGGTCCTCACTACGGGCTCCCCTTGAGAACCATGACGGGTCCTCACTACCGTCTCCCCTCTTTTCTGTGTCAGCCAGGTGGCCAAGTTGGCAACACCGGACAAAAAGTTCATCAGTGTGTGGACCGCCTTCTTAACGCAATATTTTGGCCAATAAATAAATAAAATTAAAGAAAAGTATTTTCTAAGACCCTGGAAAAAACCCTTGGATGGTACAAAGAGGCCTGAGAGCCGAGGACTCTGGACCAACGGGTGTTCCAGGAGCTCCACTCCTCCCCGATGTGTGGATCCAGATGCGCCCGGTAACTATTCGTGGCTCTAGCCCCGTGCACGACCCTCCACTGGAGGTCTGCTGTCCTCTTCTCAATGAGAGATGTGGACCAGCACCTCCAGCTGCCTTTCAGGGAAGAGCCCGCGCCATGAAGTCACGCGCCATGAAGTCACGCGCCATGAAGTCACGCGCAATGAAGTCACGCGCCATGAGGTCACGCGCCATGAGGTCACGCGCCATGAGGTCACGCGCCATGAAGTCACGCGCCATGAGGTCACGCGCCATGAGGTCACGCGCCATGAGGTCACGCGCCATGAGGTCACGCGCCATGAGGTCACGCGCAATGAAGTCACGCGCCATGAGGTCACGCGCCATGAGGTCACGCGCCATGAGGTCACGCGCCATGAAGTCACGCGCCATGAAGTCCCGCGCCATGAAGTCACGCGCCATGAAGTCACGCGCCATGAGGTCACGCGCCATGAGGTCACGCGCCATGAAGTCACGCGCCATGAGGTCACGCGCCATGAGGTCACGCGCCATGAGGTCACGCGCCATGAGGTCACGCGCCATGAAGTCACGCGCCATGAAGTCCCGCGCCATGAAGTCACGCGCCATGAAGTCACGCGCCATGAAGTCACGCGCCATGAGGTCACGCGCCATGAAGTCACGCGCCATGAAGTCACGCGCCATGAGGTCACGCGCCATGAGGTCACGCGCCATGAAGTCACGCGCCCTGAAGTCACGCGCCATGAAGTCACGCGCAATGAAGTCACGCGCCATGAAGTCACGCGCAATGAAGTCACGCGCCATGAATTCACGCGCAATTAAGTCACGCGCCATGAATTCACGCGCAATGAAGTCACGCGCCATGAATTCACGCGCCATGAAGTCACGCGCCATGAAGTCACGCGCCATGAAGTCACGCGCAACACACGAAATGGCGAGACGCGTAGGTTGCACATGCAGTTTAGTCATGCACAATGAAGTCACGCGCAGTTTAAGTCAGTTAAGTGCGTGACTTCATTGAGCGTGACTAGGGCGACTGTGGGTCAGTGGGTAGCAGGTCCGTCCTTCAATCAGGGGGTTGGAGGTTCAATCCCCGCCCTAGTCCATGTGTCCTTGAGCAAGACATTTAACCCTGAATTGCTCCCTGTAGCTGCTCTACGGTGTGTGATCGTAAGTCGCTTTGGATAAAAGCGTCAGCTAAATGACATGTGATGTAATGTCACGCGCAACATGGCGACGCGCGTAGGTTCCAGTGTGTTGTTATACCCTCGGAAACACACATTTCCTATTGTTCGTGTAGAGAGGAAAGTTTTTTGGTGAATGTCGATGTATACGCCACGCTAGATGAGAACAGGTGTCGGCGACAGGAAGTGGATCAGTGTGGCGGTCAGCGCCGTTTCAGAGCGTGACTATTGGATCTATGAACCTTTTCTCACTTTATGCATGAAAGTGTGATTTAGTTTCCTTTAATGCTCCCTTGAGGCCATCAACGTGTGTGTGTCTGTCTTTGTGTGTGTCTTTTTGTATGTGTGTCTGTCTGTGTTTGTGTGTCTTCCTGTGTGTGTGTGTGTCTGTTTCTGTGTGTGTGTCTGTTTTTGTGTGTGTGTGTGTCTCTTGTTTTGTGACGTGAACAACTCAAGAAAACAAAAGTTTCCTAAATGGAAACATTTCTCACGTTTATGGATCACGATGTCCACGTTGTAATTATGATTGTTTATGATTGTTACAGTAATAGTTGTGTGTCCGTCATTAGTGATCTCCCTCTCTCCCTCTCTTTGAGTTCAGGTATTGTGTAAGAACTGCATAACGCATAATTAGGCGGTTTCGGTATTATTAATTCTGCTCTCACTTCAGCATTTGAGCTCATGACTGTGGTTATTATGAACAGTAAAACATATCAAAATAAACATATTCATAATCCGTGTTTATAATAATTCATAAAGATGGAGGTTGCTCTTTGTGTCTTGTATTGAATATATTTTAGGATGTTTTCATTATGTGATGGAAAATGTCTTTGAGCACTTTGAAAACTGCTTGATGAAAAGAATGCATTACTATTATTATTATTATTTAATTTCAAGAGATTTCAAACTGGACTTCATGCTCGTGCATAGATTCATCATTTGAATTCATGAAAAGATCACAGGGGACATTTGAAGTATAGATAATAAAAATATAGATAATAAAAGTAGAGATAATAAAATATAGATAATAAAAGTATAGATAATAAAGCACAATGAACAATCAATAATCCATAATCTGAACTCCAGTGAACCCATCAGATGTTATTATTATGCACTATTAGGCTCCTCTGCTTCCTGCATCGCACACCTTGCAGGTGGAGAATGAGAAGGCCACGCCTCCTTTAAAATGAGCCCCCCCCCCCCCCCCCACACACACACACCTCTAAGCAATCAGTTGACGTCAGCTGACTTAAGTCGTTCCCTCGGGACTCAGAGGCTACAGACGAGTGTCCTGCTGCTCCAACTCGTCACAGGTGAGCTGGGTTTGTCATTTATTTTATTAATATTATTTAGTAAGTTTACTTTAAGATATTTATAAGTATTGGCAGCTATACCGAGATGACTTGAAAGACAAATCTATAGTTTTTACTTTGTGGGTTTAAAGACTTGAGTTTGTTTGTTTTTAAACAGAAATAATTTAAAGAATAAACTTGTAAAGGTTTGAAGTTTTCCAGCTTTGTCTCAAAAGAAGGAGAGGAGATTTTTATTTGTTTTGTACTTTTATATTTGAAGCTACGTGTAAATATAGCTGGTATGAATGAGCTGGTGTCTTCAAAGTAGAAATACAAGTTAAATATTTCAATGTATTATGAGTATGAATATGAATATTTTTGAGATGTTAAAGACGTAAACTGGGTATTAATAATTTTGACTGTGTCCTCCTCAGAATGGAAGGCGTCTTCTTCCTGCTGGCGCTGGTCGTCTGCGTCCACGGGACGTCTCATTTGTCCTTTTCCAATGACACATCAGAGGTTTGGATTCACTTTAATCCTGCTTGACCTTTATGAACTATTCATCAAAGGACGGTTCATAATCCCGTGTGTCTCCCAGGTGGACGTCACTTTCTCCGACTGTGGAGTCACTAAGACGTGCAGGGCGATCCCGGCCGGGTGCGACCCCGCCGGGCAGAGCGCGTGCCTGTTCCTCTCCATCCGCCGCCCGGTGCCGCCGCCGCCCGTCGGCTTCGAGGTGACGATCGAGCTCCGGGGAGACTCCGCCGGGTACATCGCTCTGGGCCTCCCTGACACCCGCGTGGAGGTAACACACACACACACATCACTTAAAATATATTTATTTTATATATATATATATATATTATCCCGGCAAACGCTTTAAAATTGTTATGTATTAGTTAATCTGTGACTTTTATGATCAATATGACGTCATACAATATGTATTTAGTTGATCAGGACCTCATGAATATTCATATTAATATTAAACATGGCGCGTAATGGAGGCTGTAAAATGCTCCATGTCCTCCTGGCCGAGTCCTTTATAATGTTGTATTAAAAACATGGACTTTGCCCAACAGGTCTGTTGTGTGTTGATTATTATGGGATGTAGCAATTAACCGTAATGTCGTCATTCTGACTTTAACGCCTCAGACATTAAAAATACTCTTTACAAAATCTGGATATGTAAATGAGTTGAGGCGCAATGACTTCACAAAACTATGTGACGTCATCCACGCAACAAGGAAGCGGGCGCAAAAAAATGCACAAATGTTGATGCCCCAAAACCATCTGCTGCGTCACCTGATTGACGTGTGTGTGTGTGTGTGTGTGTGTGTGTGTCCTCAGGGAAATGTTGCGCTGTTCGTCTGCGCCTCAAACAACGGGACGTTCTTCTTCAGGACGCTGCAGGGCAACAACACCCCCAACGCGCCGCTCACGCCCACGGAGACGGTGAGGACATACACACACGCAGACACACACACACACACAAGGAGCTTAATGTTGCACATGTGCAAGTCTTTAAACTACTTATTTAAGTCAAATATTCGAGAAATACAAAATGAAAAGCTGTTATCTGAAGTCAGACCTGGATTATTAAATGATGCAATACAGATATATCTGAAGATATTTGGACCACACAAGGATCTTTCGGGATGAGAAAAAAAATGATATCTATTTTTTTCTATATATTTATTATATATTTTTTAATATATAAAAAAATTTATTTCAATATATACACTTTTTTAATTAATTTTTAATATATATATATATCATTTTGTATTTGTCTTTCTCTGATGTTTTTTAAGTACCGAAAGAACGAAATATGGTTTGTGTGTAAATCTAAATTTCTTCGGCTAAAACTTTCCTTTATTTGATCTTCACCATAACCTTTTTTATTAGATGGTGAAAGAAATCCGCGGCACGGTGAATGGAACTGTGATCAAGTGCGAGTTCAACATCGACTTACTGAACGCAGCCCAAAGCGGGAGCAGCCAGGTTACCATCATCACCATCCTGCTCGGGACTGGCACCGTTAATGGAGGTAAGTCATGACGACATGGTGACGTGACGTGGTGACACCATATGGTGTGACGTGACATGGTGACGTGACGACACCATATGACGTGACATGGTGACGTGGTGACGTGACGACACCATATGGTGTGACGTGACATGGTGACAGACATGGTGACGTGACGTAGTGACGTGACATGGTGACGTGGTGACACCATATGGTGTGACGTGACATGGTGACAGACATGGTGACGTGACATGGTGACGTGGTGACGTGACGACGTGACATGGTGACGTGACGTGGTGACACCATATGGTGTGATGTGACATGGTGACGTGCCGTGGTGACGTGACATGGTGACACCATATGGTGTGACGCGACATGGTGACGGACATGGTGACGTGACGTGGTGACACCATATGGTGTGACGTGACATGGTGAAGGGCATGGTGACGGACATGGTGACGTGACGTGGTGAAGGGCATGGTGACGGACATGGTGACACGACATGGTGACACCATATGGTTTGACGTGACATGGTGATGTGACATGGTGACAGACATGGTGACGTGACGTGGTGATGTGACATGGTGACGTGACGTGACATGGTGACGCGACGTGGTGACACCATATGGTGTGACGTGACATGGTGACGGACATGGTGACGTGACATGGTGACACCATATGGTGTGACGTGACATGGTGACGCGACATGGTGACACCATATGGTGTGATGTGACATGGTGACGGACATGGTGACGTGACATGGTGACGTGGTGACACCATATGGTGTGACGTGACATGGTGACGGACATGGTGACGTGACATGGTGACGTGGTGTGACACCATATGGTGTGACGTGACATGGTGACAGACATGGTGACGTGACATGGTGACACCATATGGTGTGACGTGACATGGTGACGCGACATGGTGACACCATATGGTGTGATGTGACATGGTGACGGACATGGTGACGTGACATGGTGACTGACATGGTGACAGACATGGTGACAGACATGGTGACGTGAAATGGTGACGTGACATGGTGACGTGACATGGTGACGTGACATGGTGACAGACATGGTGACGTGACATGGTGACGTGACATGGTGACGTGACATGGTGACAGACATGGTGACGGACATGGTGACGGACATGGTGACGGACATGGTGACGTGACATGGTGACGGACATGGTGACGTGACATGGTGACAGACATGGTGACGTGACATGGTGACGTGACATGGTGACGTGACATAGTGACGTGACATGGTGACGTGACATGGTGACAGACATGGTGACGGACATGGTGACGTGACATGGTGACGGACATGGTGACGTGACATGGTGACGTGACATGGTGACAGACATGGTGACGTGACATGGTGACGTGACATGGTGACGTGACATGGTGACGTGACATGGTGACGTGACATGGTGACGTGACATGGTGACGGACATGGTGACGTGATGTGGTGACGTGGTGACGTGACATGGTGACGGACATGGTGACGTGACATGGTGACGTGACATGGTGCCGTGACATGGTGACAGACATGGTGACAGACATGGTGACGTGACGATATCTTCATATTTAATCTGTGAATGTTTGTTATTGTGACTTTAAACTCCCCCCCCCCCCCCCGGCTCTGAAACCGTCTACTACCTGTCGTCAATCAGATGCTGTCGGCGCCTTCAGCACCACCGGGAACATCGGCACTGTGAACCTGACCAACATCGCCCCAGAGACCACCACCATGATGCCCACTACCATGACCTCCATCACCACCATGATGCCCACTACCATGACCACCAGCACCACCATGATGCCCACTACCATGACCTCCATCACCACCATGATGCCCACTACCATGACCACCAGCACCACCATGATGCCCACTACCATGACCTCCAGCACCACCATGATGCCCACTACCATGACCTCCAGCACCACCATGATGCCCACTACCATGACCACCAGCACCACCATGATGCCCACTACCATGACCTCCAGCACCACCATGATGCCCACTACCATGACCTCCAGCACCACCATGATGCCCACTACCATGACCACCAGCACCACCATGATGCCCACTACCATGACCTCCAGCACCACCATGATGCCCACTACCATGACCACCACCATGACCAACTCCCCCACGACCGACGGCGGTGGAGCCGTCCGGCCTCACGGTAAAGAATGTGATTTGATTTTGAGTAAATGTCTTCGTCTTCCAAGCGTTTGACCTCGGGGTCGTTTAGATCGGAGCTTTTGATGATCTTCATCCACAAATGAAAGTTTTAATATGTGATCCAAATCTCCAATAACATGGGAGTTGTGTTTATTGCGTCTGAATGCATTTCATTGAACCCTTTGTGTCCCTCCAGCTGCGCTGCTGCTGCTGAGCGTGCTCACGCTGTCGGTGCTGATGAGAGGATGAACGATATGAAGAAGTGTCACGCTATGTAGAAATGTTCTGACTGCACTTCATGTTTTAACTCTTTTCACTTGGTTTATCCTTCAAGCTGAAATACTACATGTTGATTTAGTGATTATGATTACGACTTTCAGAGGACTATATTTAGCATATTACAGTTTTTACATCGTCAACATTTCCTCCTGAACTCCTTCTGGTTTGATGAAGTTGAGCCGTTTCCATGGCAACCAACATCCTGATAGGGGAAAACCCAAATGTGTGATAGTGTTATATTCTGAAATGTCCTGTTCAATGTACAATATATATATAAATAAATAATAAAGCTGAAACTATAGTGTGTTTTTGCTTGTGATGTTGTGGTGTTTTCTCAGCAAGCTGATTTACTTGAATCAGACACATTTGCAAGATACACATTAACAGAACAAACAGCATTGTTACATCCAGGGTGTCTACAGGAATAAACAAGATAAATGTAAGACTTTTTAAGACCACATCTAAATAAAATGTAAGACCTAACTTATGATGGAAATACAAATCAAAAGTGGAAATATACATTAATCTAAATGAATTAATTAAAAGTAAACACACTGATGTCTGTTCAACATTAACAGTATGGTGTAATGTGAAAGGATAACACAAAAATGCCATTGCTGTTCTAAATTATATTTATTAATACAACATTTTCAGAACATTTAGGTCCCATGAACAAATGCTAAAATCAAGTAAATATATTTTTAAAAATACGGGCAACATAATAATTCGTTCCTTTTGAACAAAAACAATCTATAAGATAACAAATAACAATTCCAGCTGCTTTTATAATGCAAATACATTTACATAATAGAATGTATGTGTGTGTGAGTTCTCATGTCTCTATGTGATGGATGTGTGTCACAGGTTCATACGTCTCCTGAGCTTTTGTGAATAAGGAAAACAATCCTTTTTATACTGTATGACTAAAAAAACTTCCAGTTGACATGTTGTCCATTGAGATTAATTCACATGTCTGAGGTCAAGCTGCTGCACACACTCCGGGAACAAAGAAAAACAAACGCAGACATTAGCCATACGACAGTCACCACATCTCTTTATGACACCACCACTTCAGATTAATGTCAGACTGGATCAATATTAGGGCTGCAACTAACGATTATTTGATAATCGATTAATCTGTTGATTCTTTTTTCGATTAATCGATTAATCGGATAAAAAAATATATATGTAATTTTCAACCCTTTATTCAAAACAGGGGTTGTACGGTCATGGAAAACCTGGAAAAGTCATGGAATTTTTAAATGGCTATTAGCAGGCCTGGAGAAACAATTGAAAAAATAAAATCCCAAAATGTTTTGAAATGTATTGCAAATGTGTTATATTCAAATGTTAATTTACACGGTATATATACGGTATGCTTTGGAATTCTCATTGTTATTTTAAATACTACATCTTCTCACTTTGTCACTTATAGACAGAGTTTTCACAAAATGTTTAATTATGGAAATTTGGTTTAAAGTCATGGAAAGGTCCTGGAGACCCACTGGTATGAACCCTGTCACCAACATAACTGACAGCGCTTTACTCGCCTGAGTTTACTTGCGTCATACGCGTCGGTGAGGGGGCGGGGCTTATCTCAGTGGAGAAATATTTTCCGCCATCCGCCACGGAATAATTAACCACTAGTTACGTTCTACTTCTTGTGGAAATGCCACACACGTGGTAACATGTAGCGCCCTGGTGTCTGGGGTCATGACGTCACCCGTAGGCGCACACAGCTCCGTGAATGTCTCACGGACTAGTGAATGACTTCCGCTTCCAGCGCCACGAGAGCAGCAGCAGCCAATTAGATTCACTAACGGGGGGGCAGCTCAGCGCTGATTGGCTCTCACAACGCAGCGTTATGGTCTGTCCTCTCTATAGCACGTCTTTGTTCTTTATTAAACTAAACGTCTGTTGCTGGTCGTCTCCAGCAGAAGTAATGTACGGTGTGACGGTCCCCGTGTCTAATCACTAATCATGTCCTTAGGTGAGTGATTGCCGGATGCAGAACACCTGGTCCGAGAGCAGGAGGGCATAAAGGCCTTGATCCACACTGTGCGGCGGGGGTTGTTCTCCTCACAGGTGGAGTGGTCGTGGTCGTGGTTTACTTTGCTGCTGGTCCCGTGGCTGTTGGTTTCCTTTGTTGTTGGTTTCCTTGGGTTTGGCTGACAACACTTACACTCCATTACCCACCCATGCACATGGACACTACTGATGTTACTGACGGCCACCCTTCACTACGTTGTGTTCCGCTATTACGTTAAATAAACACTTTTTCCTTAATTTAATGCTGTGTCCGCGCCATATTTGCCATGCCCTAAGAGCCGGGTTGTGACAAATTGGGGGCTCGTCCAGCTTTTTCCCGTGTGCAGTAGGTGACTTGGGAACGTGTAGCGGTGGCCTGTTGAATTTGTTTGCTTGCAGCATTTGCGGCAACGACACGGTAAAAAGTGTTCTTACGGTGGGTTTACGTCGTAACCTAGCGGTACGTGGCGCATATATGCAAATATTTGGTTGAGCACTTTCCAGGGCATTCATTTGTTGTTTGTGCCGCTCGTGGGATTTGAGGTTTTGGGTTTGAGCTACTCCGTAAATTACGATATTTATTGTAGTCTTTGCTCTTCAGTATTCGAGGAGGTTTGTTACATTTATGCTGCGGCGGGTCCGGATCACGATTGCAGGTTGCTCTGTGCGTAAGTGGTGTGGAGTTTCCCCTGGTAGGCGTAGCAACGTTCCCTGTTGGGTTCGTTGAGCGGTGTTTGTTGTTGTGCTGTGGCGAACGTGGTTGAAGCTTGCTTGGGAGCATGGCCGTGGTGTCTGTGGAGTTGCTAGCTTGCTAGTCGCTCTGCTAAACCAGCGGTCTTCAGTGCATAAATACCCACCACAAGTAGCTGCATGAAGACTAGGGACGAGCTTAGATAGTAGGGAGACTCTACACCAGGTTGAGGGTTATTCCTCATTGCACGAGAGTGTTCACTTTGTAGGGTCTGTCTGGGTCTGCCGTGGTGGTAAACGTGGCTTTTGTTGGTCGTCTTGGTAAATAGTTGAGATGTCGGAGGCTGAGGCGTTCGTTGATTCTCCATCTCAGGAGTCCCTGGATGTGTGCACAAGAGAGCAGCTGCTTTGGATCGCAAATCATTACAAGGTGGTGGTTGAAGGGGACAAACGTTTCAAAGAGAATATCAAAGATGCAATCGTGTCAAAATTGATTGAGAGAGGAATTCTGTCTGAGGGGAAAGATTCGGGCCCTGTTTCTACTGCTGTGTCTTTTCGAACTCATGGACTAACGTTTGAGCAACAAAAGGAGATTTTGCTGTTACAGATGGAACATGAAAGGAGTAAACTGGAATTGGAGAATAGTAAGCAGATAGAAATGGAGAGAAGCCGCCAAGAGCTGGAGAGATATCGTTTGTCTCTGATCGCAGATGGCAAGTTGTCCTGGGACGGCCGGGCCCACCGGGGCCCACCGGGGCCCACCGGGGCCCAGGCCTGGGGGAAGCACGTGGATGTGAGTAATTTGCGCTGGTTGCCACCGTTTAATGAGAGGGACCCTGACACGTTTTTTTTGCTATTTGAACGGGTAGCTAAGGCTAGAGACTGGCTCGATGAGGACTGTGCACTGATGCTTCAGTGTGTCCTGTCAGGGAAAGCACAGGAAGCGTATTCCACTTTGAGTCTGGAGGACAGTTCGAGCGATACTAAGATAAAGGCTGCGGTGCTCAAAATCTATGAGCTGGTGCCAGAGGCCTATCGCCAAAGTTTTAGATCCTTGGAGAGGAAAGTAGGTCAGACGTATGTGGAGTTGGTGAGAGACCTATCGATTCACTTTAAGCGGTGGTTAACTGCCCTCGACGTAGCTACGTTTGAAGATCTGTGCGAGTTGATGGTTTTGGAGCAGTTTAAAAATGTCCTTCCAGATCGTGTTGCAACGTATATTATCGAGAGGAGAAGCGTGACTGCTGCTGATGCGGCCGTGTCAGCAGATGAGTATATGTTGCTTCATAAAAGCAGTTTTAGAGAGTGTCGCAATGTTTTGGGTGTACGGGGAAATGGTTCTGAGGCAACTGTGCAGGAGATGCGTTCAATGAAGGTGGGAGGGTTTAGATCTGGGGTGGACAATAGTAATACCTGTAATTATTGTCGAGAGGAGGGGCATTGGAAGGCAGATTGTCCTTTGCTACAGTCTAGGCTCAGGGATGTGAGGCCTTCTGCCTGTGCGGCTACAGTTACCGGCTGCTGCGTGGCTGAGGAGTCTCACTCATGTGACCTCAGTGTTTTGGCAGCTTATGCTCCGTTCATTCGAGGTGGATTTGTGTCACTTTTAGGAAGTGAGGTGAAGGTCCCGATAAACATCTTGAGGGATACAGGGGCCGATGATTGGTATATTGTTGACTCTGTTTTGCCTTTGTCTGAGGAGACTGACACTGGTGACTTTGTTCTCAGTCGCGGGATGGGATTGAAGATTCTCCCGGTTCCTTTGCACAAGATGGTGCTGGACTGTGCGCTGGTGAAAGGTGAGATAGTTGTTGGTGTGCGTCCGGCGTTACCTATTGAGGGTATACATTTTATTTTAGGGAACGGCTTGGCTGGTAGTAGAGTTTGGACTGACACTCCTCCCGCACCGGTGGTCACATGTTGTCCGGTTGATTCTACGTTTGACGAGAGCTCCAGAGTGTTGCCTGAGGTTTTTCCGTCCTGCGTATTTACGCACGCTATGAGCAAGTCAGACCCTACCATGTCATTGGTCGACACGGTGGAGGTGGTGTCGGAGGTCCCGGTTCTGTCCGGGCTTCCTGTGTCACTGTCGCGCGGAGCGGTCGTGGAGCAGCGGGGTGGGGATTCGTCTTTGAGGGAAATGTTTAAGCGAGTTTTGCCCGTTTCGGAGATGAATGGTGCAGTTAGTGGCTACTTCTTGGAACGAGATGTTCGGAGGATGGCTTCCCATTGGTGAGGATTGTGGGGGAAATGAGGTTTTCCATCTTGTGGTGCCGACTGGAGTACGCAATCTTGTCTTGGAGGTGGCGCATGGTAGGTGTGGACACTTTGGGAGCCGGGGAGCCTTGGAGGGGTTTCGCCAGACCCTTGGGTCTCTTCTGGGTGGATTTTGTGCTGAGCTGGATAGCGACTGGGAGGAGGGGCTTCCGTGGTTGATGTTGGCTGCGAGGGAGGCTGTACAGGAGAGTACAGGTTTTAGCCCTAGTGAGTTGGCTTTTGGACATTCTGTGCGTGGTCCCTTGGCAGTACTGAGAGATGGCTGTGTGGATACGAAGTTGCCAGTAGGACTGGTGGACTATGTGAATGGTTTTGAGCATCTTGTGTTTCTAGATGGTGGTGTGGCGGGGGAGAAGTCTGTGTCACGAGGTGGAGTGAAGAGGATATATGACCAACGTGCAGAGCAACATAGGTTCGGTCCAGGAGACCAGGTTCTCGTGCTTGTGGCTATTGTTAGTTCACATTTTCAAGCTAAGTGTACGGGTCCAGGCACGGTCACGGAGAAATCGTCTTGTCACGGGCACCGTTGCATTGAAAACAGTACGATGACGGTGATCCGTTTGGACACCGATTTTAAGGGGGGGGGTGTGACGGTCCCCGTGTCTAATCACTAATCATGTCCTTAGGTGAGTGATTGCCGGATGCAGAACACCTGGTCCGAGAGCAGGAGGGCATAAAGGCCTTGATCCACACTGTGCGGCGGGGGTTGTTCTCCTCACAGGTGGAGTGGTCGTGGTCGTGGTTTACTTTGCTGCTGGTCCCGTGGCTGTTGGTTTCCTTTGTTGTTGGTTTCCTTGGGTTTGGCTGACAACACTTACACTCCATTACACACCCATGCACATGGACACTACTGATGTTACTGACGGCCACACTTCACTACGTTGTGTTCCGCTATTACGTTAAATAAACACTTTTTCCTTAATTTAATGCTGTGTCCGCGCCATATTTGCCATGCCCTAAGAGCCGGGTTGTGACAACGGTTCTTTCCTTAGAGACGTCTTTGTTCTTTATTAAACTAAACGTCTGTTATTGGTCGTCTCTCCAGCAGAAGTAATGTACGGTTCTTTCCTTAGAGACGTCTTTGTTCTTTATTAAACTAAACGTCTGTTGTTGGTCGTCTCTACAGCAGAAGTAATGTACGGTTCTTTCCTTAGAGACGTCTTTGTTCTTTATTAAACTAAACGTCTGTTGTTGGTCGTCTCTACAGCAGAAGTAATGTACGGTTCTTTCCTTAGAGACGTCTTTGTTCTTTATTAAACTAAACGTCTGTTGTTGGTCGTCTCTCCAGCAGAAGTAATGTACGGTTCTTTCCTTAGAGACGTCTTTGTTCTTTATTAAACTAAACGTCTATTGTTGGTCGTCTCTCCAGCAGAAGTAATGTACGGTTCTTTCCTTCAAGACGTGTTTGTTCTTTATTAAACTAAACGTCTGTTGTTGGTCGTCTCTACAGCAGAAGTAATGTACGGTTCTTTCCTTAGAGACGTCTTTGTTCTTTATTAAACTAAACGTCTGTTGTTGGTCGTCTCTCCAGCAGAAGTAATGTACGGTTCTTTCCTTAGAGACGTCTTTGTTCTTTATTAAACTAAACGTCTGTTGTTGGTCGTCTCTCCAGCAGAAGTAATGTACGGTTCTTTCCTTCAAGACGTGTTTGTTCTTTATTAAACTAAACGTCTGTTGTTGGTCGTCTCTACAGCAGAAGTAATGTACGGTTCTTTCCTTAGAGACGTCTTTGTTCTTTATTAAACTAAACGTCTGTTGTTGGTCGTCTCCAGCAGAAGTAATGTACGGTTCTTTCCTTAGAGACGTCTTTGTTCTTTATTAAACTAAACGTCTGTTGTTGGTCGTCTCTACAGCAGAAGTAATGTACGGTTCTTTCCTTAGAGACGTCTTTGTTCTTTATTGAACTAAACATCTGTTGTTGGTCGTCTCTCCAGCAGAAGTAATGTACGGTTCTTTCCTTAGAGACGTCTTTGTTCTTTATTAAACTAAACGTCTGTTGTTGGTCGTCTACAGCAGAAGTAATGTACGGTTCTTTCCTTAGAGACGTCTTTGTTCTTTATTAAACTAAACGTCTGTTGTTGGTCGTCTCTCCAGCAGAAGTAATGTACGGTTCTTTCCTTAGAGACGTCTTTGTTCTTTATTAAACTAAACGTCTGATGCTGGTCGTCTCTACAGCAGAAGTAATGTACGGTTCTTTCCTTAGAGACGTCTTTGTTCTTTATTAAACTAAACGTCTGTTGTTGGTCGTCTCCAGCAGAAGTAATGTACGGTTCTTTCCTTAGAGACGTCTTTGTTCTTTCTTAAACTAAACGTCTGTTGTTGGTCGTCTCTCCAGCAGAAGTAATGTACGGTTCTTTCCTTAGAGACGTCTTTGTTCTTTCTTAAACTAAACGTCTGTTGTTGGTCGTCTCTCCAGCAGAAGTAATGTACGGTTCTTTCCTTAGAGACGTCTTTGTTCTTTATTAAACTAAACGTCTGTTGTTGGTCGTTTCTCCAGCAGCATGTCATTCTGTCTCTACGTGTCGCGTTAACACTTCTCGGCTCTCTATCTCGCGCATCGGGACGGAGCAACAAAAAAAAAGTACTAAATGTTAACGTGTAGTGCCTTGTCCATAGATGCACATCAGTAAAGCTTAACTATATGTTCCACTAACATATACAAGAGGATAGTTAAAACATAGATTTATGGCAGACTTACTTTGAGATGCTGAGGTAGGTCCTGGGCGTGTCATGGCCCAGGAGCTCCACAGGATCCTGACGGGACGTGGTCATTCAACCAAGAGCACATGAAGTCCAGTTGTCTGCTCTTGGTGGTCTGGTTCAGGGTCTCGTGGTGGTCTGGTTCAGAGTCTTGTGGTGGTCTGGTCCAGAGTCTCGTGGTGGTCTGGTCCAGAGTCTTGTGGTGGTCTGGTTCAGAGTCTCGTGGTGGTCTGGTCCAGAGTCTTGTGGTTCAATTCAATTCAATTCAGTTTATTTGTATAGCCCAATTTCACAAATTACAAATTTGTCTCGGAGTGCTTTACAATCTGTACACATAGACATCCCTGCCCCAAAACCTCACATCGGACCAGGAAAAACTCCCAAATAACCCTTCAGGGGGAAAAAAAGGGAAGAAACCTGCAGGAGAGCAACAGAGGAGGATCCCTCTCCACAAAGAGGAAGGTCTTCAGTCTACTCTTAAACGAGGTGACTGTGTCTGCCTCCCGGACTGAAATTGGAAGCTGGTTCCATAAAAGAGGAGCTTGATAACTAAAGGCTCTGGCTCCCATTCTACTTTTTAAGACTCTAGGAACTACAAGTAGTCCCGCATTTAGTGAGCGTAGCTCTCTAGTGGGGCAATATGGTACTACAAGCTCCTTAAGATATGATGGAGCATCACCAATCAAGGCTTTGTAGGTTAAGAGAATAATTTTAAAAGTGATTCTTGATTTTACTGGGAGCCAGTGCAGAGCAGCTAGTGCAGGAGTGATGTGATCTCTTTTCTTAGTTTTAGTGAGAACACGAGCTGCAGCATTCTGGATCAACTGGAGAGACCTAAGAGATTTATTAGAGCAGCCTGATAATAAGGAGTTGCAGTAATCCAGTCTCGAAGTAACGCGTGAACCAATTTTTCTGCATCTTTTTGAGACAAGATGTGCCTGATTTTTGAAATATTACGTAGATAAAAGAATGCAGTCCTTGAGATTTGCTTTACGTGGGAGTTAAAGGATAAGTCCCGATCAAAGATAACGCCAAGATTCTTTACAGTGGTGTTGGATGCCAGGGCAATGCCGTCTACAGAATCCACATCACCAGATAATTGATCTCTGAGGTGCTCAGAGCCGATTAAAATTACTTCGGTTTTGTCTGAGTTTAACATCAAGAAGTTGCAGGTCATCCATGTTTTTATGTCTTTAAGACATGCTTGAATTTTACCGAGTTGGTTGCTCTCCTCTGGTTTTATCGATAAATATAGTTGAGTATCATCTGCATAACAATGAAAGTTTATGGAGTGTTTCCTGATAATATTGCCCAAAGGAAGCATGTATAAGGTAAATAAAATTGGTCCAAGCACAGAACCTTGTGGAACTCCGTGATTAACGTTGGTGGTTATCGAGGCTTCATCGTTTACAAATACAAACTGAGATCGATCTGATAAGTAGGATTTAAACCAAATTAGTGCCGTGCCTGAAATGCCAATCGACTGCTCCAGTCTCTGTAACAGGATGTCATGGTCAATGGTGTCGAATGCAGCACTAAGGTCTAACAAGACCAGGACAGAGAGGAGTCCTTTATCTGCTGCCATTAAGAGGTCATTTGTAATTTTCACCAGTGCTGTCTCGGTGGTGTTTTCTAAATCCTGATTGAAATTTCTCAAATAAACTATTATGATGTAGAAAGTCGCACAACTGATTTGCGACCACTTTCTCAAGGATCTTGGAGAGGAAGGGGAGGTTAGAGATCGGTCTGTAGTTAGCCAACACCTCTGGATCCAGAGCGGCTTCTTCAGGAGAGGTTTAATAACAGCCACTTTGAAGGAGTGTGGTACGTGGCCTGTTAGCAGAGACACATTGATAATATCTAATAGAGAGCCGCCAATTAAAGGCAAAACGTCTTTAAGCAGCCTCGTCGGGATGGGGTCCAAGAGACAGGTAGACGTGTTCGAAGTAGAAACCGTTGAAGATAATTGGTCACGGTTGATGGGAGAAAAGCCCTCCAAATATACACCAGGGCATACAGCGGTTTCCAAGGCCATTCCACTTGAGGACAGATTGGCACTGGTTATGGGCAAGAGAATATTAATCTTGTCCCTAATAGTTAAAATCTTTACATTAAAGAAGTTCATAAAGTCATTACCACTGAGGTTTATAGGAATGCTCGGCTCCACAGAGCTGTGACTCTCTGTCAGCCTGGCTACAGTGCTGAAGAGAAACCTGGGGTTGTTTTAATTTTTTTCTATTACTGATGAGTAATAGGCTGCTCTGGCATTACGGAGGGCCTTCTTATATGTTTTAAGACTATCTCGCCAAACTAAGCGGGATTCTTCGAGATTAGTTGAACGCCATATGCGTTCAAGCTTTCGTGACGTTTGCTTCAGTTTGCGGGTCTGAGGGTTATACCAGGGAGCAAACCTCCTCTTCCTCACTGTCTTCTTCTTCAGAGGGGCTATCGAGTCTCGTGTCATTCTCAGAGAGCCTGTGGCACTGTCAACAAGATGATCAATCTGGGACGGACTAAAGTTAGACCAGGAGTCCTCTGTTATATTGAGACGTGGTATCGAATCAAATACAGAAGGAAT
The DNA here is from genome assembly GCF_029220125.1 of Pseudoliparis swirei. NCBI lineage: Eukaryota > Metazoa > Chordata > Actinopteri > Perciformes > Liparidae > Pseudoliparis > Pseudoliparis swirei. The sequence goes on along the minus strand of NW_026613261.1, from coordinate 835,655 downwards.
CGCTTCTTTAAATTTAGCTACAGCACTGTCAGTTAGACATCTGGTGTAGAAACTTTTGACTAACGGAGTACACTCCGGTAGTATAAATTCAAAAGTTATGAGGTTGTGGTGTGACAGAAGAGGATTCTGTGGGAAGACCTTCAAATGCTCAATGTCAACGCCATAAGTAAGAACAAGATCAAGCGTGTGGCCAAAGCTGTGAGTGGGTTTCTGTACTCTCTGACAGAAGCCAATCGAGTCCAACAAGGAGATGAATGCAGCACTAAGGCAATCATTATCAACATCCACATGGATATTAAAATCTCCAACAATAATAACTTTATCGGTTTTAAGAACCTAACTTGATATAAATTCTGAGAATTCAGATATAAACTCTGAATATGGACCTGGTGGCCGGTACAGAATCACAAATATAATTGGCTGTACTGTTTTCCAGGTTGGATGTGAAAGACTAAGAACAAGGCTTTCAAATGAGTTGTAGTGTAATTTTGGTTGAGGATTAATTAATAGGCTCGATTCAAAGATGGCTGCTACTCCACCTCCTCGACCGGTGCCTCGAGGAACGTGAGTATTAATATGACTTGGAGGAGTCGATTCATTTAGGCAGACATATTCTTCATGGCTCAGCCAGGTTTCAGTTAGGCAACATAAATCAATGTGATTATCTGATATTAAATCATTTAGTAACACAGCTTTAGATGACAGATCGAATATTTAGGAGACCACATTTAATAGACCTATTTTGTTGCACTGCTGAAATAATGGTGTTAATTTGTATAAGGTTATTGTGTACGACTCCTCTTCTGCTTACTTTTGAAACACACGCGCCAGCCTGCACACACGCACACACTCAATTTAATGGGTTTTTATTGTATTGTATTAACTGTGTTTAGTTTAGAGGATCTACTGCCTGTGTTGCTCTTGTATATATCTTATTATCTTATGATGTGTATGAACACTCAGTCTATGCATGGATGTTTTGTCAGGTCTTCTCTGTGTATGGAGAGCTGTCTGCACACATTACACCACTTTTAGATTAGTTTTAGATCTAGACATGTTTCTTGTTTCTGTTTTGTTTTGTTTTGTTTTAGAAAGGCCTGACCAGGGACTGGGGTTGCAAATTAGCCAATTGGCTAGAAACCTTCTGTATCACATGTACACTTTGTGTAATAATGTGCGCTGCTTTGTCCCTGACAAATAAAATTTAAAATAAAAAAAATTTAATTGAAGTGGCCATGGGACAGACACAGTCTCTACTCTAAAGTCATGGGTGGGTAACTGCTCGAATGGAAGAGCAGAGAAGGGTGTTAAACTACAACTCTGCTCCCGGTTCCTGATCTGAACCCTGGGTTGTCATGGATTAAGTCCGGTGATCAACTTGGTCATATTCGCAGAAATGAGACGCGCTCCGTCCAACGTGGGATGGATGCCGTCTCTCCTCATCAGATCAGGTTTTCCCCAGAAAGTCTTCCAGTTGTCTACGTAGCCCACATTATTCGCTGGGCACCACCTCGACAGCCAGCGGTTGAAAGACGACATTCGGCTATACAATTCGTCTGTCTGCAAATTTGGGAGAGGGCCAGAGAAAACTACGGTGTCCGACAACGTCTTGGCATAAGCACACACCGATTCCACATTAATTTTAGTGACTTCCGACCGACGGGCTCGGGCGTCATTACCACCGGCGTGTATTACAATCTGACTGTATCTCCGCTTGCCCTTAGCCAGCAGCTTCAAACAAGACTCCACGTCGCCCGCTCTGGCCCCCGGGAGGCACACGACTCTGGTCCGCGGCTTCGCTATTTTCACGTTCCTGACTATAGAGCTCCCGATAACCAGGGTGTGTTCCTCAGTGTGTCGCTGAGCAGGGAAAACTGGTTGGAAACGTGAAGTGGTTGGTGCACAGCGGGCTTCTGTGTAGACTTACTACTCCTGCGAACAGTTACCCAACCACCCGGCTGCACGGTTACCGCCGGGGAACAGCTATCAGCTGACTGTAGCTCCGCGCCGGCTACGGGAGAGGGCGGGCTAACTAGCATAGCTGTCTGAGCTTCGATAGCGCGGAGCCGTGCATCTAACCCACTGAGACCTGCCTCCAACTGAGCAAATAAACCACACTTGTTGCATGTATCGTTATCATTAAGGGAGGCAGGGGGATAACTATACATGAGACACACTGAGCAAGAGGGAGCGGGAGGGGGAGAAGAAGAAGTCATGCTCGCTGTTGAGCTGGCAACCAGAGTTTACCGGAAGAGTGAGATGATGCATTCAGGAGCAGCTGGGAAAATCAGAGCCTGGTGGTCTGGTTCAGAGTCTTGTGGTGGTCTGGTTCAGAGTCTCGTGGTGGTCTGGTTCAGAGTCTCGTGGTGGTCTGGTCCAGAGTCTCATGGTGGTCTGGTCCAGAGTCTCGTGGTGGTCTGGTTCAGAGTCTCGTGGTGGTCTGGTCCAGAGTCTCGTGGTGGTCTGGTCCAGAGTCTCGTGGTGGTCTGGTCCAGAGTCTCGTGGTGGTCTGGTTCAGAGTCTCGTGGTGGTCTGGTTCAGAGTCTCGTGGTGGTCTGGTTCAGAGTCTCGTGGTGGTCTGGTTCAGGGTCTCGTGGTGGTCTGGTTCAGGGTCTCATGGTGGTCTGGTTCAGAGTCTCGTGGAACAGAATGAAGAACGCGCCGCCCTGTTGGACTTCGGTGATGAGCTCTTTGTTGCACGGCGCTGGATTTCCTCCGGTGACCTCCAGCGTTGTAGCGTTGACGTCGTTGATAGCGGCGGAACAGATTGCCTCATATTCGCAGTGACTTGACACCAAAAAAATTTAAGACCAATCCAATTTGAATTTAAGACAAGTTAAGACTTTTTAAGGCCTTATTTTTAGGAAAAGCGATTTAAGACTTTTTAAAGACCCGCGGACACCCTGATCGTTACATAGATGCATTAACGGATGAATTAACCAACATAACTGCATCAGTGATGAGCCTAGCTAACGAGCTAGTCGGCGCTAGTGCTAGCTAACGAGCTAGTCGGCGCTAGCTAACGAGTTAATGAGCGCTAGTGCAAGCTAACGAGCTAGTCGGCGCTAGCTAACAAGCTCATCAGTGCTAGTGCTAGCTAACAAGCTAATCGGCGCTAGCGCCACATGTACGAATACCCTTAACACTGTTCTCTCTCTGAACTTATTTTAAAACAACATACCTTCTCTCGTCACCTTGGACTCATCAGGAAATCATTACAAGCATTTCCCCACTGGAGAACATCATTACCGTACCTGAATTAGGGGAGAAATAACCTCGTGAGTGATGTTGTGTTTTCTCAGCAAGCTGGTTCACCGCGAATCCCCCGAGTATCCAGGCGCAGCCAAAAGTAATCGATCCCAGATAGCTGATCAGGCTACTCAGTAGATGACTGATAAAACAATCACCAACCAACCCTCAACACAAATAGATCAAATAAAACATGGACAAATCACGCTTCAAAATACTAACAGATTATCAACAATAGCATTTGCACTTGTCACACTTGCATGTTTTGTTCTTTCTACATTAAATTAGCACTTTACTCGCAAAGTAAATGTGATTAAAAGCTGCACTACCGGAGGGTCACGTGATGCGAAAGAGGTAGGAGCGCTGGACAGGAGCTCCCGGACTGAACACTGTATTTAACATTTCAGGTATAGATTAACATTAATAGAACAGGTCGAACGAAGAAGTAATGTCACTGCATGATATTTGGGGGAAAAAACTGGAAAAAAACGAACTGGACGGTCCAGACTTCGAAAAACTCAGTCCGAAAAAGAGACCAGCGACCCCGACTACATGGCGGAAGGCGCGCAGATTGACGACCTGGTGCAGAAGATAAGTGACGCAGTATTTACGAAACTCAGCTCCAGCCTGGATATGAAACTCGAACAAATAGCTCAATCCGTCAACTCGGTGTGTGCAAGTGTTACGGCAGTGGAGAAAAGGGTGGACGAAGCCGAACAAAGAATATCCGACACGGAGGACTCCGTGTCACAGCTCCGAGCTAAAGTTGAGCGCACCGAGACACGGCTAACGGAGGCTCTGACCCGGCTGGAGGACCAGGAGAACCGGTCCAGACATCAATCTGCCCGAACACACAGAGGGGCAGAAAAAGGGACTTTTTAGAATCTTGGCTGCCAAAAGTTTTGAAGCTCACGGTGAAGAACGACCGACTCAAGCTGGACAGGTGCCACCGCGGCCCCGCACACCTGCAGAACAACTCGACGAGGCCGAGGACCGTCGACATCGTCTCCACAACTTCGCCGACAAACAGCCGATCACGAAGGGGGCGCGCAGCGCGGCTGAGGTCACTTTCTCCGGGAACCGCATACATTTCTTTGATGACTTCTCACCAGCGGTGGAAAAAAAACGACGCGAATTCCTGGAGGCAAAGACATCGCTCCGAGATCTCGGCATCCGCTACCAGATGCTGTATCCCGCCGTGCTGCGCGTTACAGATGACGGCGGAGTCCGACACTTCAGATCCGCAGATGAAGCACAGAGGTTCGTGGAGGAGAGGAAAAAAGCCCAAATATAATGGAGAAATGCAAGGTAATCTGGAAATAAGTGAACAGTTTATCCTCCCGGTGGTCATGCTGCTGACGTAACCCACAAAGAAAGTTAACGGACACAAACTATTCAGGTGCAGGGTGTCCGCAGCTGTTAAGTATGCACACTTGTTCGCTCTTCTTCTGTTCTCTCCATGTTGGAACTCACGAACAAGCTGGTCTGCTTATGTACAGTTTATTACTTTGTTCTAAGAAAGGTTCAGTTATATTATTAATAACAGTGTTACTACTCTGATTGACCAAGCTTGATTCAGACTGGTACGGTTGCGGGTTAATATAAGAGTGGCTATACCTGAAAAATGTTTCTTTATTTTGTTCTAGTCTGGGAAGCTCTGTTTTATCCTACTAGAGTTTGTTTAGATGTTAGGAAATGAGGGGGAAATGGTAGTGAGTCTCAGTTTATATTCTTACGTTGTTTTTTTTTGTCATTCAGTGTTCTTAAATGTTATGTTTTGTTCCACACCACCGGAAATAAATATATATTTGAACTAAGTCAGCAAAGGTCAGATAACACATTTCCAGAGCGCCTTCAGGAGGCCTGTAAAAGAACAGGGCCTCTCTGTGACAAAGAAAGAAGAAGGGTATGTCAGGGATAAATAGCATCAAACTTTGTACATTCAATGTAAAGGGGATCCACCATCCAATTAAGCGGAAGAAAATATTAAGCTTTCTAAAGAAAGACAAAATACAAATAGCTTTCTTACAAGAAACCCACCTCGTGGATAAGGAGCACATCAAACTTAAACGAGACTGGGTCGGCCAGGTTTACTACTCATCATTTCCCTCCAATAGCAGAGGAGTCTATCTTAATACACAAGGCCACCCCATTTGTTCTGGGTACATGTAAAAGCGACACGGAGGGCAGATACATCCTGGTCCACGGCACAATAAATGGCACACCGGTCACTTTAATTAATATTTACGCACCAAACTCGCCAACTCCATCATTTTGGACAACAATAGGAGCAGAAATAGAGGAGCACAGATCTCCCTTCACAGTTTTAGGTGGCGACTTTAATTGTTGTCTTGATAACAAATTAGACAGGTCCCCAACAGACACAAATAGAAGAACAAGTGCAGGTACTTGACTCGGTAAAATGCTAGGTGATATAAATTTGACGGACGTATGGTGGAACCTGAACCCATCAGTGAGAGACTTCACATTCTACTCTAATCCACATAACTCCTACTCACGCATAGATTACTTTTTTGCCCCACCACAGATTATTGGACAAGTAAAAGCATGTAGTATAGGATCTATACATATTAGTGACCATGCCCCAGTATACCTAGAAATGACGATGAGTGAAGCTGTGTCTGGCACACAGAGATGCCGTTTCCCGTCATATCTTCTCACGGACAAGGAATTTAAAAAAAAGATGGAGGCAGAGTTAGATTTATTTTTTGACATAAACGACAATTGTGAAACAAACCCTGAATTTCTCTGGGAATCTGCGAAAGCCTATATTAGAGGATTTACTATCTCATATATGTCACACCGGAAAAAAACTCCTCCAGAAGCAGAATGAACTGGAAACAGACTTACAAAAAGCAGAGCTTGCCCATCAGTCTAGTCCAAACAAAACAAACCTCATTAAAGTGCCCAGCACCAGAGCGGCACGGCATTCGAGACTGAATGAGAAAGCATCTCGATCCTTATTCTATCAAAAGCAGCGACTGTATGAATATGGAAACAAAGCTAGTAAATACTTGGCCCGCCTGCTCAACCAGAAGGAAAATTATAACACCATAGCAGGAATCAGAGATCCAGGAGGGAAAAGACATTTTGATAAGAAAAATATCAACTCTGTCTTTGTATCATTTTACAAATCATTATACAAAACTGACAATAACAGCACTAAAGTGGAACTTGACAAATTCTTTTCTAAAATTCAATTACCTACACTAACAAAAGAACAGCAACAATCTTTGGGGAAACCCATTCAGGAAAAAGAGATATTAGAAGCAATGGCTTTGATGAACAGTGGAAAAGCACCAGGCCCAGATGGGTTCCCAGCAGAGTGGTTTAAAGCCTTTAAGAACAAGCTCACCCCCCATCTAGTCAACACCTATAATTACAGCTTCAACACAACTCACCACTTGCCTGAAACAATGTCGCTAGCCAACATTAGCCTGATTCTGAAAAGAAAGCATCTTACAGGCCCATATCGCTCATTAATGTAGATGCAAAGATTTTAGCCATGGTACTGACTCTGAGGCTTGAACCATTAATATCAATATTAATAAATCCTGACCAAACAGGCTTCATCAAAGGGAGGAATTCCTCCAATAATATCAGGAGGCTCCTGAACATAATACAGTTCGCCAGAGACAACGATGTACAAGGCCTTGTGGTGTCTCTGGACTCATTAAAAGCTTTTGACAGGGTTGAATGGCCCTTTCTTTTCAATGCTATGGACAAATTTAAAATAGGTACAGAATTCATTGACTGGGTGAAGCTGCTGTACTTTTCCCCGAAAGCGTCCGTTATTACTAACTCCTATTGCTCAGATCCGTTCCCATTAGAGCGTGGCACCCGTCAGGGATGCCCACTGAGCCCTCTCTTGTTTGCATTGGCTATTGAGCCCTTAGCTGAGCTCATCAGAACCACACCAACGATAAGAGGCTTTGATGTCAATGGTACAAGACAAAAGATTTCTCTTAATGCGGATGATGTTCTGCTATACCTGGTTGAGATAGACAAAACCATCCCCTGTCTACTTGAATGTTTACAACAGTTTGGGCACATATCGGGTTTTAAAGTTAACCTATCTAAAACCGAGGCCATGCTTATTGGCGCCCTGGCAGGCTCTACGCCACCCAGTGGATTCCCTTTCCACTGGTCACTGAGGGAGATAACATACCTTGGAATTAGAATTGGCCCCTCTTAAAAAACGTGTTAAACTCAATCTAAAGCCAATCACAACACGCATCAGGGAAGTCTTGAACAGGTGGGTAACGCTACCAGTATCCTGGCTGGGCAGGATAAGCATGCTCAAAATGAATATACTGCCCAGGTTACTGTCTCCCTACAGATGCTGCCAAACTCAATACCCAACAGCTTCTTCATTGACTTGGATAAAATGTTCACACAATTCATCTGGCAAGGCAAAAAGGTTAGAATGAAAATAAGTAAACTACAGAAAAGCAAGCAGCAGGGAGGACTCTGAGTCCCTCACATAAAGTTCTCCTACTGGGCAGCACACATGCGTTACATATATGAGTGGGTGAACCCAGAGGCTACAAATGCATGGATCCACATGGAGTCGACAAATTGTGGATTACTCACTTTAAAGAACTGTCCCTTCGTAAACTACAAGAGAGCAAAGCTAGAGGTTCAAAATAACTTTATTGTACGAAATACATTAAACACCTGGAATAATATCATGGCCTACTTTAAATTTAAGAATAATTTTTCACTTTTGGCTCCCATATGGAGAAACCCGGATTTCCCCCCCTCATGTCAAGACTCTGTGTTCAGGCTCTGGCATGAGAAGGGTCTGGACCAGCTTATCAAACTCTATGAGGGAGAAACAGGGACTCGTTTGAGAACCTAAGGAACAAATACGCTCTCCAACAGGCCCATTTCTTTCGATATTTACAAATAAGACATTACATACCAAAAACCGTAGATGCCCCAAACATGTGCTTCCTGGAAGAAATCCTGACACAACCCATACCAAAAAAATTCATCTCCCATGTCTATGAAACCTTCGGCCTAAACCTTAATTACTCCACTGACCACATCCACAAACAAATGGAGCAGATGGACATGGAGTGTCAGATAGAGGAAAATGTATGGACATCAATTATAGGAAACACACTTAACATCCTGAGCTGTAGCACAGATAGAGAAAGACAATTCAAAATATTACATAGACTGCATTGTACACCACTGCTGAGGGGCAGGCTGGGCCTAGGTTCCCCTACATGTAGTCAATGTAACTCTGAAGTTGGTACTTATATACACATGTTTTGGAAATGTGCAAAAATTCAAACATTATGGAGAGAAGTAAAGGATGAGGTGGTTTCTTTGACCTGGAGCTTTCATCCCCTCAATGTGTTCTGGCAGCTAAAGTGAGCAGTGCAAGGAGTAATAACGACGCCAAACTGATTCGAATACTGTTATATATTGCTCGAAAGACTATCCTTAAACTCTGGATTTCTAAAGATACCCCTTCTACAGATTACTGGTACAAGGGGATTTTGGAAGTTTTCCCTTTGGAAAAGTTGACCCACACCCTCCATGACAATGTCAAGGGATTTGTCAAAATATGGAAACCAGTCTTAGACGTGGTGGACCCCTCCGGGGTGAACTTTGCTGTGCCAGATTAAAAACACTGTCACTGATGCTGACTTGATTTGATTTGATGATGTAACCTTAAATATGTACTTATAGTGGTGATGTGCGAATGTGTTATGTGCTGTGGTTTTTCTAATTATTTTGTATCCGTTATCTATTTATATTTTGTGTCTGTTTTTTGTTGTTCTTTACCCTTTTGTTTCTCTTTTCACTTTGTATTGTATCCTTAATGTCCTGTTTTGCGAATTTGTAAAATCAAAATTAATATATAAAAAATAAATTAAAAAAAGCTGCACTACCGTTCAAAAGTTTGGGGTCACCCAGACAATTTGGTGTTTTCCATGAAAACTCACTTATTTATCAAATGAATATAAAATAGTCCAGACATTGAAAAGGGTATGAATAATAATGTTTATAGTAAATATTAATGTAGTTCTTCTTGTGGTTCACAGGAAGGCCAGTTTTATAGCTTCTCTGACCAGCATAACTGTTTTCAGCTGCGCTCACATAAAAAGGCTTTAAAGGGTTTTCTACCCCTCCGCTAGTCTTCTAAGGCGATAACACAATATACCACTAGAACACTGGAGATGGGCCTCTACACACCTCTGGAGAGACTTCATTAACCACCAGAGAATAGTCATCTCCACATTAACTATGGAGAGAGGGTGTTTATGATTCATTTAATGTTATCATCATTGGAAAAAACTTTGAAAAATAAGGACATTTCTAAGTGACCCCAAACAGTAGTGTATATAAAGTAGGGCTGTCAATCGATTAAAAAAAATTAACTAATTAATAGCACATTTTGAAATTCATTAATCGCGATTAATCGCAATTAAAAGTTAAAAGTTAAAAGTTCATTCTTTTTAAAGACCAAACTTCACACAGAGCTGTGTTTTCAAAGAGGCCAGCGAGGTATTTAATATTGTGGATGATAAATTGTTTTTTCAGTGAAACATCAGATTTGTTAAAAAAAAGAAGTATATTGAGACCCCATTGGTCCTGTCATCTTTACCACTGAACAGCAGAACCAGTGGCCTTGGTAACTGACTGACATTCACATATGTCACGTTCACCCTCTGGAGGCTGGGGGCATTTTATACAGTTTACAAAAAAAATGTAAATTCACCTTTTAAAGTCTTTTGCATATGACACACCCCCACGTGTTCTACATCAAACATTCCAGAACAATCTCATCTCTATTCAATGAGGCTCAGTTGTCCTGGTGCCGTGTTCTCTGCTCTCTGACTGACAGGCTGCTAATGAGCCTCCCCTGTGAGGTGGGAGGTCCTTTGTGATTTACTGAGTGTTTATTGGTTGTATTTTTCCCAAAATTTTGACAGACAAACGGATTGACCAATCACGGTGAAGGTTTCGTGTGTCGCGTTCTTTCCGCGCCGCGTCCCCCGACACGTCGCCCCTCCGTTCCTCTGTGTGTCAGAGGGGGAGACGGGAGGAAGGAGGAGCAGGAGGAAACCCGACTGATTCATCCACGAGTTAAACTGATTTCTGCTCCTTATTTTCGCGGAGAAATAATGGTTTTAAAAACGGAGTGTTAAACCGTACTGCCGCGGTTTGACACTCGGTTTGAGTGTAAAAACTTCAACAAACACCGGAAGTAAACAAAGTTGCGTTAATTGCGTTAAAATATTTTAGTGCGTTAACGCGGCCAAATTAATCGCATAGATTAACACGTTAACGCTGACAGCCCTAATACAAAGTAAAAGTTACTAAGTTATTGACTACTTAAAGTTTGTTATTCACTGTTCTGCTTGATCTCACAGGACCGATTCCTAGCAGACTACTCTATATTTTGTATCTACTGGCTCTTTAGCACTCATTTATTGTGAATGAAAAGTGCTCCATAAATAAAATGCATTATAAGTATTGCATGTTGTTAGATAACCCAGAACATAATGTTGGTTTCTCTTGAACACAGGAAGTAGAGGATGAAGCTCTGACATCACTCCTCATCCTCACGTGATGTATCCACTAAACGAGGGCCGGCGTTACATCATCTTTATGATGAGTCAGAAAACAATCAAATATATATATCAAAATATAAATAAATATAAAAATATATACAAAATAAATATCAATAAAATATATAAATATATGGTTTAATCTGTGATTCGTTTTCAGATCTCAGGTATGACGCTGCAGCATCCAATCAAATAACTGATTAACAAAAAAGTGGGCGTGTCTTGCATTAAAAGTAAAACACTTCCTGGAAGCCCTTCCCCCTCCTCAGGTAACGACCACTTACCTTCGGGACGGAGAGGACAAGAAACTTGAGATGTAAACCAGTTAAAAAAAGAAAGTGCTTTTTTCAATTTAAGATTTTATTGCAATTTATTCCTTTACAGTTACGAATAGTATAAAAAAAAACAGACCTGGACACACACACACACACACAGAACCTAAAAGCGGTCGTCTCCTCCTCTTCTTCTTCTTCTTCCTCTGTGTCCGTCGAGCGTCGTCTCTGAGGACATCAGCAGCGTCTCGTCCGCAGGTAAAAAAACATGGCCGCTTTATTCCTGTACGGCGAAACTGGACCAAATAAAGGAGAAAACAAAAAAGACGGCTTGAGGGACAAAGGGGGCGGGGCCACACACGGGGGCGGGGCATCACGCTCGCTCTACGACGCGAGGGTTTAGAAACCGGAGTCAGAGTTCCTTCTGGAAGCCGCGTGCGCCGGCGAGCTCCTCGACCTACGAGTCGTCTTCGCCGTTGACGCTTTCGATGTCGTCGTCGTCGTCCACGTGCTCCCCTTCCTCCTCCTCGTCATCGTCCTCTTCCTCCTCATCGTCGTCTTGACTCTTCGCCTGCAGGTCGAAGAGGAGAATTTATTGTCGCGTCTCTGACTCTCGATACAGATGTTATTTAAATCGCCACGCCTATAAGAAAATATAAAAAAATACCATGATCAACGTCCGAGGGAACACATTAAAATAAAGATTTAAAAACAATTCAAACCCCAAAAGATAAATTAAAAAATGTCTTTAAAAGAATTTCAGAAATGTTCCGCTTGTTATTTCACTTTAAATGATTAAATATCTGATTACTTTATTGTAAAAAGCGGCGGGGTCCTCCAGCAGCTCGTCTTCATCCTCCTCGTCTTCGTCGGAGTCGTTCAGCTCGCGCTCCCTCTTGGCCGCGTCCTCCTTCTTGCTGCTGGCGTGCGGCGGCGAGGTCACCTCTCCAGGCTCCGCCTTCAGCCCCTTAGCTGCACACAGACACGGAGTCAGAGGCTCCGCCCCGTCGTGAAACACGCCTCGTCGTCGTGGCGACCGCCTCCTACCCGACTTCTTGCCGTGGTCCTTCTCCATGCGCTCCAGGCTTTTCAGCAGGTCGTCCACTTTGCTCTTGATGTGGCTCAACTCCCTCTTGATGCTCTGCAGCTCGTCCACTTTCACTGGGGGGGGGGGGGGGGCGGATTAAACGAGTCAGCAAATAAAGATATTCAAATGACAGCAATACGATGAAATAAATACAATCACACAGGGGAGAGAGAGAGAGAGAGAGAGGAGAGAGAGAGAGAGAGACATGGAACATGCTCTGGCATAAAGAGGTAACTCTTACTGGTCTTGGAGGAGGAGGAGGTCCTCTGGCCGCTCTTGGAGGAAGAGGAGAAGCTGCTCTTCGTCCTCCGGCTGCTGCTCCCTCCTCCGCTCATGCTGACCCGCGGGCGCTTCGACGGGATGACGGCGCGCGACAAGGGCGGCGGAGGAGGCGGAGCCGGGACGCGGGACGGGTACGAGTACATCCTGGGACCAGAGAACAGAGAGCGTCAAGTCGGTGTGGTGAGGGAACCAGCAGGTGAGGGTGAAGTCTCAGGTGAAGTCTCAGGTGAGGTCTCAGGTGAGGTCTCAGGTGAGGTCTCAGGTGAGGTCTCAGGTGAGGTCTCAGGTGAGGTCTCAGGTGAGGTCTCAGGTGAAGTCTCAGGTGAGGTCTCAGGTGAGGTCTCAGGTGAGGTCTCAGGTGAGGTCTCAGGTGAAGTCTCAGGTGAAGTCTCAGGTGAAGTCTCAGGTGAGGTCTCAGGTGAGGTCTCAGGTGAGGTCTCAGGTGAAGTCTCAGGTGAGGTCTCAGGTGAGGTCTCAGGTGAAGTCTCAGGTGAGGTCTCAGGTGAGGTCTCAGGTGAGGTCTCAGGTGAGGTCTCAGGTGAGGTCTCAGGTGAGGTCTCAGGTGAGGTCTCAGGTGAGGTCTCAGGTGAGGTCTCAGAGACATTCAGGACCTTTACTCACCGGTCGTAATAATCTCTCTGGAAGTCGTAGTCGAGTTCAAACGAGGAACTGCTGCTAAGAGAAAAAAGAAGAGGCCGTATATGTGTGTGTATATATATTTATATTAATATATACTTTTATATTATAATATTTATATTATTATATTTAAATACATGTATAAATATATATATATAAATGTATATATAAATATATATATAACTAAATGTATATATATAAATATATTTAGATCTATATATATATATCTCTCCATATGGGGAATGTTCTGGCGTGGACTCACCTGTACATGTCTCCGGCCGAGCGCTTGGTGGTTTTTGACCGGTGTGGTTTGGGTTCTCCAGCCAGGTTGATGTCTGGGGAGAAAACGAGACACAGGTACGTTGACGTCATTTCTGGATCCTTAACTTCTCTAGTAATGTAAAAAATAAAAAAAAGACGCCATCCTCACCGAGCACTTGTCCCACGATCATCCTGCCGTCCTCCGAGCCGACGGCGGTGCGGGCGTTGCGCTCGTTGGCGAACTGCACGAAGGCGAAGCCCTTGTGCACGGAGCAGCCCACGATCTTGCCGTACTTGGCGAAGATGGCCTCCACGTCCGCCTTGGTGACCAGCAGCGTGTTCAGGTTGCCGATGAACACCCGCGAGTTGAGGGAGCGCGGGTCCGTCTTGTTGGTGATGTTGCTGGCCATCAGGCTGGCGGCGGTGGGCGAGCGACTGAGCGGGGAGAACAAGCCACATTTATAATAATGTCTCATGTACTAGCAGACCAATCAAACAGGAAGTCACAATGACACGTCAAAGGATTCACTTTAGTCCATACCAACAGAAAGTTATTAACATCTTATTTGTATTAGTTGTTAAGTCCATTGGTTCTTTTATACAACATTTAAAAAGTGAATCAGGAAGAAACTGATTGTTCATGTCACTCAGCAGGAGCAGATGCCCTCCTTTAGCTGTAATGCTAAATAAAGACCACTAGGGGGCAGTGTTCACCTTTACCACAATGCAGTATGACAGCTGCTGCATTTCCACAGAAACAAACACATCGCAATGTTATTTAATGTCGAACCCGTTATAAGGGCCTGGATGTTCATATATGATAATTGTTTCTCCTATTTTTTATATTATTTCTAACAAAAAGATAAAGGCGTGAGAGCATGTGAACTTTATTTGGTGATCTTTTTGAAAGTATTTCACGTGCATAAAAAAAGGAAGCAGTGATTATAACATTGTGCGTTGTAAATATTTGTTACGTTTTATAGATTTAGTGAAATCTTTGTTGTGAATTGGATCGGCTTGTCATTTTAATAAATCAAGTACCCGGAGAAAAGGCTTGTGGACGGACTAAAGGGAGGACGAGAAGCCCAGTGCATTGTGGGAACTCAATAGGAAAACAGTAACGACGTCATCAATAACCCCGCAGTCCAACATTCATCACTCACTCCATAGCGCCGGTGAGCTGCTGCTGCTGCCGTCGTCCGCCTGACACTCTGGGCTGGGGTCAGTTTGGACTGCCGGCGACCTTTGACCCCTCGAGATTTATACTGAGGCGACAGAAAACACACCTCAGTCAAGCCGAGCAGGGTTATCGGGCACCGCGTCGCACCTGGCTGCCGCGCAGACAGGAGTTTAGTGGCTCTTAAAAAAATAAAAAAATAATACCTTTTAAATAAATCCAATTACATTTGGCCACTTTGGGACAACAACCGGACCCCAATGCTCGTTTAAAAAGCAACGAAAGGCTATAAAAACAGAAGCAGCTGGACGTGAGACAACACTGTACACGTCCACGTTTAACAGAAAATAAACCTGAACCATTACAATCACCGACCGGACAGAAACTTGGATTTTGTCGGCACTGGTTCGTGTCAACGGATGTAAATAGACCTTAAAATTATAATTCATGCGAAACATCTATAACGTAGTTTCTAATTTTAACAACATTACAGGAGGTGTCACATTTTACAATCAGCTGTAGTGACTTGAGATCGAATAAGCAACCAAACTCATATTTATTCAAACACCAGTTTAATTGTAATTACCAGGATAAGTTTTATTGACAGTGAAAGTATGTGTGCGTCTACATTACTAGATGGAGAATATGACACGGTAATGTAAGTACCATCAACATTATATATCTAGCGTGTCAACATTTAAAGGTACTTGAAGTACAAGAGTATATGAGTAAGCAGTGATGTGATTGGACCTCCGTGTATTTGGGGTTTATTCGTTCGTTCCTCCTCATGTAAACACGACTTATCGGCGTGAGTCTCTAAGGTAAAGACTCATGTGTGTGAACCTGCGGCCTGGGGGAGTTGGTAAACAAACAGCCGTAATACTCATTCAGACCAATAAACGTTTAATTAATATGTGTATTTGTAACGTTATGCAAAACAACGGAAGCCCCGGACAGTCAAAAAACAACCGTCCGCCAAAAAGGAAGGACGAAAAAAAAAAAAACGTGCACAATCTACTCCACAAAAAAAACAAAAAGACAACCAGGAATCCCGGAGATAAAATGTTTTACCCCCAAAACCATCCACAACACAGCAGCCTGGAGCCGGACAGCGCCACCACCAGGCTCCAGTGTGAAGCACAGGGCCCCCTGTGTTAGCATCGGGAGCTCAGAACCGGCTAGCAAACCACCAAACGGCAAAAGCATTACAAAAAAATAATACAGATCAGATCGGTTCTTCCGACTGCAAAAAAACAAAAAGGCGAACAATTCTTAATAAATATGTGGTCGATAATCTGTAATCGATCGCGGATCAGCGCAAAGTTACGACTGTGAAAAAACCCCAAAACAACGACCGCTGTGACGCGGTTAGCTCGAGCTAACGCTAAGCTAAGAGGCGGAGACGGGGCGTCTTTAAACAATAAAAGCTACAAAAACAAAGACACAAAAAACGTGCAAAACTGGATGAAAACGTCACCAAGTAGCATCCAACCCGTCGTGTTTCTTTAAAAAAAATTAAATCTTAAAAACACACACAACCAGCGCTTGTAACGCGCGTGTCAGAGTGAGCTAAACTAAGCTAGGCTAGCTCGATAGGACGTTACGTTCTGTCCATTTGCAAAATAGGAGAAGAGAAGAAGAAAAAAAAGCATCTTAGAGGAAAAACTCCTCGGAAAAAAAGAGAAAAGGAGAGTTAAAAAGTCAAAATAAAAAATAAAAAACGTCTGGGGACAAAATACTCACCACGACCGTTACGAGTAAAATGTCTTGGTGTTGTCGGTAAAATGTGTAACTGTGGGCCGTCTCCGTCTCCCCCCCTTGGAGCGCGAGCGAGCTTTCTTCTAACCACCCAGCTGAGTTACGTCACCGGCCATGGCGCAGTACTCAACACGGGTAGCTTGTTTTGGATCACCGTGCAGTCTCGGGAGGGCGGTGTTAGTCGTGGAGCGTTCGTTTTAGCTGCGCTTTTTGATCCCGGTGTGACCCGGTGATTAAAACACGCGCTCACCTAATATGTCCGCTCCCAGCGAAAGGTATGCTCCTTGATTGTTTTTAAATTAGCTTTTTCAACTTGTATTTTTTTACATTTTTTAATCAAAAAAACATAATATGAGTAATGATTGTAATTTATGCTCAAAACACTTCTTATTTTATGGTTTCTGTTCGCTCTGCAGGAATAAAAATCTATATTAAAATGTTGATTTTAATTATTACGAATATTATGGCACCTGTATTTCTCTTTAAATAATGAGTGCCATATTTAATATATTATAACGCAGCTATTTGAAAGAGATTAATCATAATATTCATTAATTATTTTGGTGCGATTGTTGTGGAAAAACTCATGCATATACTATTTTTAATAACGTGAGTTAACAAATCAATCCCGAGCGAGTCACATTTGCAGCTATTATTAAGAAGAATTTATTCACCACCCAAACTACCTGTATATACTACCTGTGTATATTCACTGAAAGTCTTTAATACAGGTTTGTCTCCGGAATATAAAGAAAAATAAACTGTGGATGGCACAAAGAGAAATAAAAAAAACTGCTTGTGATGAATTGGTAACATAATTGTCCAATTAATGTAAACAAAAAATATATTTTTAAGATTTCAATAATGTACTTTTGGAAAGAAAGTACATCAAGCGACATGTCACTGATGTGTTACCACGGACCACCAGGAGGGGGCGCGGTTTCAATACACATGAATGAACGGGGACGCTGGTGATATTTACCTCCGCTCCATGTTTACCAAACAAGAAGTCCGAGCCCTCAAAGTCCGAATGCATGGTGACCTAAACAAGACGATACCTCAAGAGTAAATAAGACAATAAATAGAGTAAACAAGATAATGAATAAAGAGTAAATAAGACTATAAATAGAGTAAACAAGACGATAAATAAAGAGTAAATAAGACAATAAAGAGAGTAAACAAGACGATACATAAAGAGTCAACAAGACAATAAATAAAGAGTAAATAAGACGATAAATAAAGAGTAAATAAGACAATAAATAAAGGGTCAATAAGACGATAAATAGAGTAAATAAGACAATAAATAAAGAGTAATTAAGACGATAAATAGAGTAAATAAGACAAAAAATAGAGTAAATAAGACAATAAATGAAGAGTAAATAAGACAATAAATAGAGGGTCAATAAGACGATAAATAAAGAGTAAATAAGACAATAAATAAAGATTAAATAAGACAATAAATAGAGTAAATAAGACAATAAATAAAGAGTAATTAAGACGATAAATAGAGTAAATAAGACAAAAAATAGAGTAAATAAGACAATAAATGAAGAGTAAATAAGACAATAAATAGATTAAATAAGACAATACATAGAGTAAATAAGACAATAAATAAAGAGTAAATAAGACAATAAATAAAGGGTAAATAAGATGATAAATAAAGAGTAAATAAGACAATAAATAAAGAGTAAATACGACAATAAATAGAGTAAATAAGACAATAAATAGAGTAAATAAGACAATAAATAAAGAGTAAATAAGACAATAAATAAAGATCTATCTAGCTATCCATCCGTCCATTTCTCTATCTCTCCATCTCTCCATCTCTCTATCTATCCCTCTATCCATATATCTATCTATCCATCCATCTCTCCATCTCTCTATCTATCCATCTATCAATCCGTTCATCTCTCTATCTCTCCATCTCTCCATCTCTTCATCTCTCCATCTCTCCATCTCTTCATCTCTCCATCTCTCTATCTCTCTATCTCTCTATCCCTCTATCTGAACGTGGCCAAGACCAGAGAGATGGTGGTGGACTTCAGGAGGAAGGCGACAGCTCCTACACCTCTGAGTGTCCTGGGAGTGGACGTGGACATGGTGGAGGAGTACAAGTACCTGGGCGTCTCCATCGACAGCCGACTGAACTGGAAGGCCAACATCAACGCTGTGTACAAGAAGGGGATGAGTCGACTCTTTTTCCTGAGAAAGCTTCGATCCTTCAACGTGTGCAGCAAGATGCTGGAGTTATTCTACCAGTCAGTTGTGGCCAGTGTGCTGCACTTTGCCATTGTCTGCTGGGGGAGCAGCATCGGAGCCGGTGACACCAGCCGTCTTAACAAACTGGTTAGGAAGGCTGGCTCCATCATCGGCTGCCAGCTGGAGCACCTGGAACAGGTGGTGGAGAGGAGGACGTTGAAGAAACTGGTGTCCATATTGGACAACCCGGACCACCCTCTCCACCACCTCCTACAGGGACAGAGGAGTACTTTCTCCAGACGTCTCCTCACGCTCCGCTGCCACAAGGAGAGATACAGGAGAACATTCCTGCCGACGGCTATGAGGCTCTACAACAGTTCACCTCTTGCCAGATCACCCTAACCCTTCTTATATTTTGTGTTTTGTTTTTTTATTCTTGTGTGTTGCTGCTACTGCCTCGACAAATTTCCCCTTGGGGATTAATAAAGTATATATCTATCTATCTATCTATCTATCTCTCTCTCTCTCTCTCTTTATATATATATCTATAACTATATAGATATAGATATATATATTATGAGCTCTGTGTATTTCAACACATGGAGAGTGGATTGAAGCCATGACGGCATCAGGCATCAGTTATTACAGATAACCCATGAAGGGTTTCTTTAATAACTGATGTTTATGGAGCAGTTATATGCTTAATTTAAAACAACTTACGGTTTCTGTGTTGTGATACTTCTCTAAGTTTCCTCTAACTGTTTCTACTAAAACGTGACATGTGCATAACGGTTGTATTCACTAACATGAGGCGGACACGGTTCAGCCTGCAGTGATACATGATTACAAGTCAAGAGGACAAAGACAAGCAGCAGCAGGTAGCATCATCTTTATCATCATTTAAATGTTTTGAGTCATTTTGAATTGATAATTAAATATGTTCTGATCCAGAGGACCTGCAGAAGGTCAGAGGTCAAACAAGACAACGTGAGTGTGATGCAGGAGGAGGATGAACCTCCCCCAAGATCTGGCAACCAAGAACGTGTGAGGCCAGTGGTGGAGAGTACCAACAACTATGAGGTATTTGTGAGTATTTATATGTGTCTGATACTTTATATCTCCAAATACTTTACTTTATACTTCACTTTGCAGGTTTGGATAAATAATACCTCTTAATAATAAATCAAATGATCTGCATCGCATCCTCAGTTTACGAAGACTTTTTAAAAAAAGAACATTTAAAAAAAGAAGGTTTTCGTGCGTGTGCGCGCGCAGCAGGCTGTGTCCGGTGCCGTGACGGTGGGAGGCACACACCGCGCGCAGCCGGCGCGAGGCGAAGAACTCGGAACCGGCTGTGAGCGACACGACTGTGACCAGGTGAGCACCGCGACGCCCACCACACCTTTCAATGCGCACGGCGGTGACGTCACCGGCACTTCAGGTGACACATGGACACCTAGAGCTCTGCGTGCGCATCTTTTAATGCGGATTCTCTGTTGTTACTGGTCGGGTATATACGTATATAACCCTAACCCTATATATATATATATACCATGCATTGTTTTCTCCACTGGATGGTAGACACGTCATCATGTTTTCTCTACTTGAAGGACACCTAGACACTTTATTTATAATAAAATATTGAAATATTGTGAGCGCATCTTCTACTTTTAGTGATGCAAAGGATCTGAGTACTTCTTCCAGCATTTGCCTATTTCTGTGCAGAACAAAGGAGGTACACACATTTTATAACATAATAATACCAAAAACCAAAGACAAATGGCAGTTAATTAAAAACACCACATGACGACAACTCAGCTCTGAGGGAAAAGTTGGAGTTAACGAATCTCTTCTGATTCTGTAATCTCGTTACACCCTCCTTTTTCTAAACCAGCTGCTGGAGACACCGGTGGAGACAACATTTTATTTTGTTGAGTCAATTTGATGATTTGGATGATCACAACCCATTACTGCAACTCCCTGCGGAGGCCACAAAGAGGATCTAATTCATCCAATTAAACATTCAAAGTCACCGAGGGACTCTGGTCATGTGGGACGTGTTCCTGTCGGGCGAGAAGCTAACAGCCGCCACATCCCATGTCGTGCTGGTTGGACCCGTGTTCATGGCGATGCAATGCTCCGTCGATCGGGTTTCATCTGTTCGGAGCTCATTTTGTTTGCTTCATAAATATTATTCCTGGCTGAGAGGTCGCTTCTCTCTCTCTCTCTCTCAACACCCGAGGGTGACACGACCCGCTCGCGAGTAGCAGAGGTAACCGTTTCCACATTATTTCTGGAGCGCATTAACTGCGGGCAAATGTCGTGAATAATTTGGTAAATTATTTCAAGTCCCAGAACTTCAGTTGTTGGCCCAGAGCGGTGGTTGTTTGGACCTCAGCGGGTCACAGTGAAGACGTGGAGGTACCTCTACACGATGATCACCAACAGATTCCTGCTTCCTGCTCGTGGTTATTCTCACAATACTGGAAGAGAAAACAACTGTATTGTAGAGATGTGCCTGTGTGTGTATGTATGTGTGTGTGGGTGTGTGTGGGTGTGTATTTGCTGCAAGCAAACCCTTCTTCCTGGTCCTTTATTTAAAGTAGCAATATCAAATTATTGCATTGCAAGTTAAAACCCTGCATTTTAAAAGTAGCCGATGAGTATTAGCAGCTAAATAGTGTTAAACAGAAACGAACCAAAAGTTACAACGTGTCCCTTTGAAGTTCAAATCCACATCAAACAATAACCTAAATAAAACAATCTTATGCAAAAAGCTCTCTTTTTGACATGCGTGTCAAAAGGCCCCTCAAAAGGCCTCATATATGATTCCTCAGAAGGCCTCATATATGCTTCCTCAGAAGGCCTCATATATGCTTCCTTAGAAGGCCTCATATATGCTTCCTTAGAAGGCCTCATATATGCTTCCTTAGAAGGCCTCATATATGATTCCTCAGAAGGCCTCATATATGCTTCCTTAGAAGGCCTCATATATGCTTCCTCAGAAGGCCTCATATATGCATCCTCAGAATGCCTCATATGTGTATCCTCAGAAGGTCTCTGTAACAAGACCGTGTCCGTTACCCGAGGGTTTCCCCCTCCAGCACCAAGGATCAGCCCGGAACCACGAGGTTTTGCTCAACGGCATCTTTTATTCGTACACACACAACACCGAGCAGACCGCAAAACATGCGCCTCTGCTCACTTCTCCCGTCCCTCCAGCTCTGCTGCCCTTTTATACAAGCAGCATCGGCTGCTGACTGATTGTCAACCAGCCAGCAGCCGAGGCCAGATTGGGGACAGCTGCCACAGTCTCCTATCCTCAGAAGGCCTCATACATGCATCCTCAGAAGGCCTTACCTGCTCCTGTTTTAAGACCGGTCCAAGTCCAGTCCGCCGGCTCCGTCTGGTTCCAGGCGGTTTGGACCGGACCGCCGCCACTTTCACAAGAATGCGCTGCCGTCTGCGTTCTTCAAAAGTTTCTCTCGGATCCACACCTACTTGTCTTTATAGACCACCGTAGATACAAATACCACCTCTAACCTTATAGACCACCATAGATACAGTTTTTTTCTGGCTACAAAGCAAAAGTAGCCTGAGCATTGTGAGAATTGAACTGTTAACATATCGACATACAGATGAGCACATCTGTCTAGATCTTGATCTGCGGCTCATTGTTCGGAGGGCCTTCTCCTTCCAGCTGGCGATCGCCTCCTCGGTTCGGGGTCCCGTGGTGGTCTTACATCCCTCGCTTCCTTTTTCGGGCTGCGTCTCCACAATCCTCGGTGGTCTTGTCACCTGGACGTAATGTAGACGTGACTCGGCGCCCGCCGGCGTCGAATCTTGTTGGCAGTATGGCCGTAGCTTCTGATCACTATCAGGGAGTTCAGGGAACTTTTCCTGCAGACTCCAACCGGCGCTCCGAGCCGTTGCGTTCAGGAAGGAGGAGGCGTTAAGAGTCTCGAGTGTCTCGAGAGTGTTGAGAGTGTTGAGAGACTTACGAGTCTTGTGAGTCTTGAGTGTCTTGCGAGTCTCGAGTGTCTTGAGAGTGTTGAGAGTCTTGCGAGTCTAGGTGTTGAGAGTGGCTTGAGAGTGTTGAGAGTGTTGAGAGTCTTGAGAGTCTCGAGAGTCTTGAGTCTTGAGAGTGTTGAGAGTCCTGAGAGTCTTGAGAGTCTCGAGAGTCTCGAGAGTCTTGCGAGTCTAGGTGTCGAGAGTGGCTTGAGAGTGTTGAGAGTCTTGAGTCTCGAGAGTCTTGTGAGTTTTGAGAGTGTTGAGATTCTTGAGAGTCTTGAGAGTCTCGAGAGTCTTGTGAGTCTTGAGAGTGTTGAGAGTCTTGAGATCCTTGAGAGTCTCGAGAGTCTTGCGAGTCTCGTGTGTCTTGAGAGTCTTGAGAGTCTTGAGAGTCTCGAGAGTCTTGCGAATCTTGAGTGTCTTGAGAGTCTTGAGAGTGTTGAGAGTCTTGAGAGTCTTGAGAGTCTTGTGTGTCTTGTGTGTCTTGAGAGTGTTGAGAGTATTGAGAGTCTTGAGAGTCTTGAGAGTCTTAAGAGTCTTGTGTGTCTTGAGAGTCTTGAGAGTGTTGAGAGTGTTGAGAGTCTTGAGAGTGTTGAGAGTCTTGAGAGTCTTGCGAGTCTTGTGTGTCTTGAGAGTCTTGAGAGTCTTGAGATCCTTGAGAGTCTCGAGAGTCTCGCGAGTCTTGCGAGTCTCGTGTGTCTTGAGAGTCTTGAGAGTGTTGAGAGTCTTGAGATCCTTGAGAGTCTCGAGAGTCTTGCGAGTCTCGTGTGTCTTGAGAGTCTTGAGAGTCTCGAGAGTCTTGCGAGTCTCGAGAGTCTTGAGAGTCTTGAGAGCATTAAGAGTCTTGAGAGTCTTGTGTGTCTTGAGAGTCTTGAGAGTCTTGAGAGTGTTGAGAGTCTTGAGAGTCTTGCGAGTCTTCAGAGTCTTGAGAGTGTTGAGAGTGTTGAGAGTCTTGAGAGTCTTGCGAGTCTTGTGTGTCTTGAGAGTCTTGAGAGTCTTGAGATCCTTGAGAGTCTCGAGAGTCTTGCGAGTCTTGCGAGTCTCGTGTGTCTTGAGAGTCTTGAGAGTGTTGAGAGTCTTGAGATCCTTGAGAGTCTCGAGAGTCTCGAGAGTCTCGAGTGTCTTGAGTGTCTTGAGTGTCTTGAGTGGCTTGAGAGTGTTGAGAGTCTTGAGAGTCTTGAGAGTCTCGAGAGTCTCGAGAGTCTCGAGAGTCTTGAGAGTGTTGAGAGTCCTGAGAGTCTTGAGAGTCTCGAGAGTCTCGAGAGTCTTGAGAGTCTTGAGAGTGCTGAGAGTCCTGAGAGTCTTGAGAGTCTCGAGAGTCTCGAGAGTCTTGTGAGTCTTGAGATCCTTGAGAGTCTCGAGAGTCTTGCGAGTCTCGTGTGTCTTGAGAGTCTTGCGAGTCTTGAGAGTCTTGTGTGTCTTGAGAGTCTTGAGAGTGTTGAGAGTCTTGTGTGTCTTGAGAGTCTTGAGAGTCTTGAGAGTGTTGAGAGTCTTGAGAGTCTTGCGAGTCTTGAGAGTCTTGAGAGTCTTAAGAGTCTTGCGTGTCTTGAGAGTCTTGAGAGTCTTGAGAGTGTTGAGAGTGTTGAGAGTCTTGAGAGTGTTGAGAGTCTTGAGTCTTGCAAGTCCTGTGTGTCTTGAGTCTTGAGAGTCTTGAGATCCTTGAGAGTCTCGAGAGTCTTGCGAGTCTCGTGTGTCTTGAGAGTCTTGAGAGTGTTGAGAGTCTTGAGAGTCTTGTGTGTCTTGAGAGTCTTGAGAGTCTTGAGAGTGTTGAGAGTCTTGAGAGTCTTGAGAGTGTTGAGAGTCTTGAGAGTGTTGAGAGTCTTGCGAGTCTTGTGTGTCTTGAGAGTCTTGAGAGTCTTGAGATCCTTGAGAGTCTCGTGTGTCTTGAGAGTCTTGAGAGTGTTGAGAGTCTTGAGATCCTTGAGAGTCTCGAGAGTCTTGCGAGTCTCCAGAGTCTTGAGAGTCAGAGTGTTGAAAGTGTTGAGAGCCTTGAGAGTCGAGAGTAGATCCTGTCACCAGTTGTTGTTCTGATCTGCAATGCTGAAACGTGAACTCGGTCTCGTGACAACAAGTCTCTCAATTTGAAAAAGGCCGTCGTGTGACGATCTTCAGACGTCACATCAGACTTCGGGACCAATTCTTGCCGAGGAAACCGGGAGAAAACATTCCACTTTGACTCTATATATTGACGTCGGTCTGTTTACAAAAGTCTTTATTGTTTTTCTCTCTTACGTACAAAACTCGCTGATTGACGAGTTATGAGAACTCCATGATTTTACCGTTTGCTATCGTGGTTTTTTAATGTAATCGGTGCTGCTCAGAAAAACATTAGCCCGTGGTAAGAGTTGAAGAAATGAATGGATTCAGCCTTGAGTACCATCTGTACCATTTTAAATAGTAGTTCTTACATCTCCCAATACATCTCCTTAAGCTTCAGATGTGTGACCATCCCTTTCATGGCTGTTCTTTGAGGCATTAGAACATTGAATTATATTTTTGAGTCTGTTCTCGGCATACTCCGCATGAATCACTTTGCACAAGTTTTTTGGGGAGGAGAAAGTCAAAAGGTGACATTCCCCTCTCATCTAACAGTCTGCGTCTTTGTGCAGCTTCAGGTCGGGCCTCTTCCCTCAGTATAAATACATGTTTTCGGGAGGCTCCGCCCCTTGATCCTCTTGTTTTAGGTTCCTCGGCCGGTTGACCAGCTCTTATACTGCCGTGACCTTTCTTACAGTGGCCCAAAGACGCAGCAGACACACAAGACTTTGCTCAGATGTGATGCTTATTGCATATAAAGTACAGTCTGCATGTCGTATAATAATCTAAATTGCCCCTCCCCTCACCCCCCTAAATCTAGTTTGAACATAAAATCCAGCTGTTCATCCCAGAGTCCTAGATGACGTGTATTCATGTTCCATAAGTCCAATGTACATCAGCTCTGATGTCCCTGAAGTCAGAACATCAGCTGCTCCGGGAGACACATTTAATGACACTTTAATAGAAAAGCGTTGCTTTCTACGGCCTGATGTTTATTATGTGATTAACAGGGACATGACTACAGGTCCAACTCTGACTAATGTGTGTGGATGGCTGTATTTATTTTGTTATCATCTAGTGTTCGACTATAACCACCCCCTTGTTTCACCTCCGCCTGCACGGTGCTGTAGACGTCAGCCCCCGAGGTAAAGCCGGCTGGCCGCGCTCGCTTTTTAATTTCCTCTGCATAAAATAAAGATTAATGGCCAGAGAGTAGAGTCCATTTTGATTTATTGGCACAGTCGTAGCCCACATAATTGGTTTCACTGGATTAACCCAACGCCTTGAGGCACAAATTATTTTTGAGAAGTGTAAAGTCTCAACCTCCGGCCAACTCTCTGGTCAGAAGGTTGCGTAATGCACAAGTTTTCTTTGAATGGTCACATATTTTGAGGGTTCGGTCTCTTTGTCAAACATGTTCTCCTAACCTGAAATACACTGCACATGCAGATGCATCTCTACCGACAGAGTTGTTGGCATGCATGTTATTTTCTTATTTTACGGCATTATTCTCCCTTTCAAACACATTATAACATGTCATGTGATTCATGGAGAACGGGGGAAACACATGTTGCTGATTCCTGAATGTCTCTCTGCAGTTAGAAGACGTGACCAGACTGACTGTTGCTGCACTCATGCATGCTCACAGAGGCATCATCCGCCCCTCCAGGTCCAATTCCCAGAGGATGTTTTGTGCTTATGATATTACGGTGTAAACACGCCCATAAAGCTTTGCAGCTGAGTGCAATTTGCCCCCTTTGCTGATGAAAAACAGGTTTTCTTTTTCAGACTCAGAGCTCAAAATTCTGACTTTTCAGGCTCTGTTCTGTTGTTTTGGTTGTTTGCTGTTTGCCCAGAGTTATTGATTAGTACAGCTATGAAAGCAAAGCGGATGTACAGCAGGAGGAACAGTAACTTTCCACTTTTGATGAAAATCCAGATTAACAAACCTGAGACTGCAGATTACACCATTAAAGATGATTTAGGCGGGATTAGGAAACTCTGTTTAGTCGCATCTTTCACTTCAATAAGGATCTTCTTTTTTTTCTCCCCTCATGTTTTTTTGCCTTTAACCAAAAAAAGCACCAAAAGAAGAGTTTGATTCCTTAGCCGAAGTGCTTATTGCTGAGACGAGTACACATTATGCGTGTCCTAAAAAAGCCACAGCTGTGTTTAGCTGACCTCAGCAGGCGAGTCGCCACATGAGATGACCCGGCTCCGGTCTGAAGCTCCGCCGGCTCAGCTTGAGGCTTCGTGGGACACTCTTCTAAGTTTTACTGAAGACGCTAAAATAAACCTCGTCGGAAACGAGATTATTCATCAGACGTGGGGCTCAGAAGTCGTGTGTTTGGTTGGCCCTCAAAATATAATATTGGTTGTAACTCTTGAATAGAAAGGACTTGCCGTGTTGACGCATCGCACCTCTCTAATTAAGAATTAAGAGTCACCCACAGGGGGTGGGGGGGGGGGGGGGCTTCATCAGTTTACTGGAAGGGTCATAAAACTGTAAACCAGACGATACCAGGAAACCTTTTGGGCACGGACCCACGCTGGTGACTCCCTCAGTTCCTCACTCATCAGCCGTGTCGGGTTCTGGCTCGTGAAGCCGAGCTGCTCCTGAACGACATCGCTCCGTATCTGAAAGTCGTTTTTTCAAGAATGACGAGGTCCTCCGGCACAGTGCAGCTCCTGTATGTGTGACAGCTCTTCAGCTCTGAGACACTATTTTCCAGCTTCCTGGTTCCTGAATGCATCTGGAGCAGGTTCCACATGTCCCACAACGGCTGTCTGTCTGCTGCATGGAGGGGGGGGGGCGTCTCCATTTGTTGGTCATGACTGTCACACATTTTGAGGCTTTCGGGGGTTTCTACATTTACTCAACTACTACTTTTAAAATGTGTAATTGACACATGTAGCACTGCTGGGTGTCGGTAATGCACTTATCTGCAGAATGCTATTTGTTAAGAATTCAAAATACTAACTTTTCCTCTCACAGATAGACGGTTTTGCAACATCGATATGTGAAATAAAGGTTATGAATCTCCTTTCTGTTGTTCTAGAGGCGAGAGAAGAAGTACTATTGACCTGTTACTTAATTCAATTCAGTTCTTTTGTATAGCCCATTTTCACAAATTATAAATTCTCCTCAGAGAGCTTTACAACCTGTACATATAGACATCCCTGACCTTTGACCTCACATCGGATCAGGAACAACTCCCAAACAAGGAAACTTAGTAACCATAGCAACACCAGCTTCTTAAATGTGAATATGTTCTGGTGTCTTTGCCCCACTGTGACGGTGAACTTGATATCTTCTTGAGTTTCAAGAGACGTTCAAGAACCTCATTTTTAATCGCTCAATCGTAAAAAAATCAAAAAAGTAATCGTCAACTAACTTTTTAGAAGTTCATCGTATGTTTTTCTTCACACGGCGTCATTGAAATAACCGTTTTTATTCCATCCCAAGCAAAGAATTGTGGGTAACTTTCCCTCCAGTGGAGGGGCGACTCCCTCACCCGCTGGTTCCTGGATGAGCTTCACATCTGATTGTTTGTCTTCTGGAGATGACTCATCTGGGTTTGGTTGTTTCTCGTCTCCCACAGCGCCGCACGAGAGATGACGACCGACGAATGACGGGAGATAAACGCCCGCCAGCCGCTGGAGATTAACCTCATTCGATTACGCTCGAGAGCCGGGAGGGACGCCATCCATTGGGTCCATTGGGTCCATTGGGTCTATTGGGTCCATTGGGTCCATTTGGTCTATTGGGTCTATTGGGTCCATTGGGTCTATTGGGTCTATTGGGTCCATTGGGTCTATTGGGTCTATTGGGTCCATTGGGTCTATTGGGTCTATTGGGTCAATTGGGTCTATTGGGTCCAGTGGGTTCACCTCCGGCTGGCTCCTGAAGGCGCTCCGGGAGGATCCGCGGATTCGATGACTCAAAGGATCTCTTGGTGGAGGTCGGAGGGAAGTGGAGGGGGGCCCAACATGTGGCCCCCTGACCTCGGCCCCGCGGACGTCCAGCTGACCCTGCCGGGTTTCGGCAGCGTGTTCCAGGACGCCGAGGACCCTTCTGGTGGCTTCTATCGGCGCTCGGCGCGCTCTTCGGGAGGCGTTGGTGTGCGCCGCCTCCCGGGGACCTCCCTCCTCACCTCGTCGCCCCTGGAGAAGACCGCGGAGGACTTCGCCTTCGCGGCGGATGCGGATCCTAAAAGCGGCGCCCAGGGGTTCGGTTGTTACCCCCGGCCCTCGTTACCGTTATCCTACGCGCTCGCCGGATCGGCTCCACCTTTCGGCTCCCCGCCGTCGCCTCTTTCCTCTTTCGCCCCCTCCTCCTCGTCCTCGTCGTCTTTGTTTTTCCCGTGCTCGCCGCCGCCCGCCGCCGCCGCCGGAACTCCTCTCCTTCAGAGAAAGACGCGGGAGGAGCGTCAGTCGATAAAACGGGAGCCCGAGGACGATTTCTCGGCGTGCCAGAAGGAACCGGTCCAGGTCCATGACCGGCAGGCGGAGCCGTTCAGGCCTATCCAAGGTCGGGACGGCGCTCTGCGGGATTCTCCCGCCGGCCTGGACCCCGACGTGCACCGGTCGTGCCGCTGGATGAATTGCAGCGCCGCCTGCGGCAGCCAGGAGGTGCTAGTGAGGCACATCGAGAAGGTGCACGTCGACCAGCGCAAAGGGGAGGAGTTCTGCTGCTGCTGGGCCGGCTGCGTGCGGCGCCGCAAACCCTTCAACGCCCGCTACAAGCTGCTGATCCACATGAGGGTGCACTCCGGAGAGAAGCCCCACCAGTGCCTGGTGAGTAGGACTGCTTCCTTTGTTCTACAGGAGACCCTGAATGCATCGTATGCAAGGTAGTACCCTGACCCTGAACGCAACGTAGACGCAGTACCTCATGCGGCCTGACAACGGATGACAATGGAGGCTTCCCTGAGGGTTATACTGCATGTGACCACTAGAGGTGCTGGAGAGACGACTCCCCCGTCAGACTGGTGAGAGGGACTGACACGCTTACTGGTTTGAGAGGGACTGACACGCTTACTGGTTTGAGAGGTAGTGACACGCTTACTGGTTTGAGAGGTAGTGACATGCTTACTGGTTTGAGAGGTAGTGACATGCTTACTGGTTTTAAAGGTAGTGACACGCTTACTGGTTTGAGAGGGAGTGACACGCTTACTGGTTTGAGAGGTAGTGACACGCTTACTGGTTTGAGAGGGAGTGACACGCTTACTGGTTTGAGAGGGAGTGACACGCTTACTGGTTTGAGAGGTAGTGACATGCTTACTGGTTTGAGAGGTAGTGACATGCTTACTGGTTTTAAAGGTAGTGACATGCTTACTGGTTTCAAAGGTAGTGACATGCTTACTGGTTTCAAAGGTAGTGACATGCTTACTGGTTTCAAAGGTAGTGACATGCTTACTGGTTTGAGAGGTAGTGACATGCTTACTGGTTTGAGAGGTAGTGACATGCTTACTGGTTTGAGAGGTAGTGACATGCTTACTGGTTTGAGAGGGAGTGACATGCTTACTGGTTTGAGAGGTAGTGACACGCTTACTGGTTTGAGAGGTAGTGACATGCTTACTGGTTTGAGAGGTAGTGACATGCTTACTGGTTTTAAAGGTAGTGACATGCTTACTGGTTTCAAAGGTAGTGACATGCTTACTGGTTTCAAAGGTAGTGACATGCTTACTGGTTTCAAAGGTAGTGACATGCTTACTGGTTTGAGAGGTAGTGACATGCTTACTGGTTTGAGAGGTAGTGACATGCTTACTGGTTTGAGAGGTAGTGACATGCTTACTGGTTTGAGAGGTAGTAACATGCTTACTGGTTTGAGAGGTAGTGACACGCTTACTGGTTTGAGAGGTAGTGACATGCTTACTGGTTTGAGAGGTAGTGACATGCTTACTGGTTTTAAAGGTAGTGACATGCTTACTGGTTTCAAAGGTAGTGACATGCTTACTGGTTTCAAAGGTAGTGACATGCTTACTGGTTTGAGAGGTAGTGACATGCTTACTGGTTTGAGAGGTAGTGACATGCTTACTGGTTTGAGAGGTAGTGACATGCTTACTGGTTTGAGAGGTAGTAACATGCTTACTGGTTTGAGAGGTAGTGACACGCTTACTGGTTTGAGAGGTAGTGACATGCTTACTGGTTTTAAAGGTAGTGACATGCTTACTGGTTTCAAAGGTAGTGACATGCTTACTGGTTTCAAAGGTAGTGACATGCTTACTGGTTTGAGAGGTAGTGACACGCTTACTGGTTTGAGAGGTAGTGATATGCTTACTGGTTTCAAAGGTAGTGACATGCTTACTGGTTTGAGAGGTAGTGACATGCTTACTGGTTTCAAAGGTAGTGATATGCTTACTGGTTTCAATGGTAGTGACATGCTTACTGGTTTGAGAGGTAGTGACACGCTTACTGGTTTGAGAGGTAGTGACATGCTTACTGGTTTGAGAGGTAGTGACATGCTTACTGGTTTCAAAGGTAGTGACATGCTTACTGGTTTTAAAGGTAGTGACATGCTTACTGGTTTTAAAGGTAGTGACATGCTTACTGGTTTTAAAGGTAGTGACATGCTTACTGGTTTGAGAGGTAGTGACATGCTTACTGGTTTTAAAGGTAGTGACACGCTTACTGGTTTGAGAGGTAGTGACATGCTTACTGGTTTTAAAGGTAGTGACATGCTTACTGGTTTCAAAGGTAGTGATATGCTTACTGGTTTCAAAGGTAGTGACATGCTTACTGGTTTCAAAGGTGGTGACATGCTTACTGGTTTGAGAGGTAGTGACACGCTTACTGGTTTGAGAGGTAGTGACATGCTTACTGGTTTGAGAGGTAGTGACATGCTTACTGGTTTTAAAGGTAGTGACATGCTTACTGGTTTTAAAGGTAGTGACATGCTTACTGGTTTGAGAGGTAGTGACATGCTTACTGGTTTTAAAGGTAGTGACATGCTTACTGGTTTCAAAGGTAGTGACATGCTTACTGGTTTCAAAGGTAGTGACATGCTTACTGGTTTCAAAGGTAGTGACATGCTTACTGGTTTGAGAGGTAGTGACATGCTTACTGGTTTCAAAGGTAGTGATATGCTTACTGGTTTCAAAGGTAGTGATATGCTTACTGGTTTCAAAGGTAGTGACATGCTTACTGGTTTCAAAGGTAGTGACATGCTTACTGGTTTCAAAGGTAGTGACATGCTTACTGGTTTGAGAGATAGTGACATGCTTACTGGTTTCAAAGGTAGTGACATGCTTACTGGTTTCAAAGGTAGTGACATGCTTACTGGTTTCAAAGGTAGTGACATGCTTACTGGTTTCAAAGGTAGTGACATGCTTACTGGTTTCAAAGGTGGTGATATGCTTACTGGTTTCAAAGGTAGTGACATGCTTACTGGTTTCAAAGGTAGTGACATGCTTGCTGGTTTGAGAGGGACTGACATGCTTACTGGTTTGAGAGGTAGTGGCATGCTTACTGGGCGTCTCAGACTGGTTTGGGGAGTCTGTCCCACAGAGCGGTGATGTCATGGTTTCCTCCTGACAGGTTTCCCTGACTCATGGAGGAACATAAATAAAAGGCGTGTCCGTGTTGAATGAATGGTGGTTGTGTCTGTCGCTGATTAGCATGTGGCTATTCTGAAAAATGCTCATAGTTCATAGTAATTATGTCAATATAAATATAAATATATATATAATTTAAAATCATTCCTCCCTGATGGATAAATCTCATTCAAGCCTTTTTTTAGGAAGTTTCTCGTCCTTCTGAAAACGTGCACACGGAGGTTTGAGTCCTCCGGTCGCGGCTGGTTTAGTGCCGATCAGAGTTTTGTTAAGTTTGTCGTGGAATTGCATCGATAAGTCGAAATAACAAATAAGTTTGATTGACAGGACATTGAAGTTTCATTCATTTTTAAAGCAAACGTGTCAAATATTCTCGCATGTTAGAAGTTTGCATCTTTTATCGTTTTTAAACCATAAATCGTGTCAATAATTGTGTTTGATTGCATAGAAACCTTCTGGATCCTAGGTATAGCGTGTGATATGATCTCACTCTGACGTGATCACATGACCTGTGAATATGACTGAGAGTCGCCTCCATGAACACATTCAGAAAAACATGATGAACGTCATTTTTATAACGGCCCAAACATGTAAATGAAGTCAAACGGAAAACATGAATCTCTGGTATGAATGTAGTCAGTGTGTGTGTGTGTGTATGTGTGTGTGTGTGTGTGTGTGTGTGTGTGTAAGTGTGTAAGTGTGTATGTGTGTGTATGTGTGTGTGTGCGCGCGTGCGTGCGTGTGTATGTGTAAGTGTGTGTATGCTATGTGTATGTGTTTGTATGCGTGTGTGTGTGTGCTCGAGCGTGTTTGTGTGAGTGTATATGTGTGTGTGCGTGGATGTCTGTGTGTGTATGTGTGTGTATATTTATACATATATTTATACATTTAGATATTTCTTTATATATAAATGTATATATATATTTATATTTATATATATATGTGTGTTTATATATATTTATTTATTCAGGCATATTTATATATATATATATACTGTATATATTTATATGTATATATTTATTTTTATATGTATATATTTATATTTATAATTATTTATATATTTTTTATTTTTTATTTATCAATTATGCATCAAACTTATGAATAATGCTCTAAATGTTGCAACAACACCTCAATGGAGGCCCAGAATTCTTGTCCAATGATGTTTTATTCTTGTATTCTTCATTCTTCACCTTTGACCTCACGTTACAGCTCCCCCCTAACGTGTATTATCTGTCCATGCTAATAGAAGTCTCTCTCTCTCTCTCTCCCTCTCAGTTCCAGGGCTGCTCCAAGGCGTTCTCCCGGCTGGAGAACCTGAAGATCCACCTGCGCAGCCACACGGGCGAGAAGCCGTACGCCTGCCAGCACCGGGCCGGCTGCCTCAAGGCCTTCAGCAACTCCAGCGACCGGGCCAAGCACCAGCGCACGCACCTGGACACGGTCAGCGCCGCCGCCCCCCCGAGCCTCGAGACAAACACAATATGAAGACGAGTGCAAGCCGCTAACTGAGGCGCGGAGAGCCTGGAGGTCTCACTCACCTGGGGGGCTTCACCTTTGGGGTCACGTGTCACGTGACTGAGGCAGATGTATCCTGTCATTTATTATAAATTAAACATCTTTCACAACTAGATAATCAAATATGTGTTCAACAAATAAAATATTTATATCTACAAATAAATAAATATATATATATATATATAAAGAATATCTATCAAATATATACAAATAAATATATATATTTAAAGTATATATAATATATGTTTATATATTTAAAGTATATATAATATATGTATATATAATATATGTTTATATATTTAAAGTATATATAATATATGTATAAAATATATACATATATAATATATGTATAAAATATATACATATATAACAAATAATATTTATATTCTTTTTTCATATATATATATATATAGATTAAAAACTGAAAATATAGACATATATATTTAACAAATTAATATATATAATATATACATATATAAAAGAAATTATATTCTGTTTCATATATATTTATATATAAATATATATATACTAATAAAAGAATAATATATATATATACAATATATACATAAAAGAAGAATATATATACAGGACTGTCTCAGAAAATTAGAATATTGTGATAAAGTTCTTTATTTTCTGTAATGCAATTTAAAAAACAAAAATGTCATGCATTCTGGATTCATTACAAATCAACTGAAATATTGCAAGCCTTTTATTCTTTTAATATTGCTGATTATGGTTTACAGCTTAAGAAAACTCTAAAATCCTATCTCATAAAATTTTAATATTTCCTCAGACCAAGTTAAAAAAAAGATTTATAACAGCTGAGTGTTTGTCAAGGCTCAGGAAACCCTTGCAGGTGTTTCGAGTTAATTAGACAATTCAAGTGATTTGTTTAATACCCTACTAGTATACTTTTTCATGATATTCTAATATTTAGAGATAGGATATTTGAGTTTTCTTAAGCTGTAAGCCATAATCAGCAATATTAAAAGAATAAAAGGCTTGCAATATTTCAGTTGATTTGTAATGAATCCAGAATGCATGACATTTTTGTTTTTTAAATTGCATTACAGAAAATAAAGAACTTCATCACAATATTCTAATTTTCTGAGACAGTCCTGTATATAATGGAGGGTTGTGTTTGTCCCATTATGTCCAGCAGTGAAAGAAGTGTCGTGACTTTTTAACCGCTCTGTGTTTGTTTCAGTCACAAGTAACAAAAATAATCACATGATCAGTTTAAGGAATGCAGTTTGTGAAGATGAACCCTCCCTCCTCTTCCTCCCTCCTCCTCCTCCCTCCCTCCTCCTCCCTCCTTCCTCCCTCCTCTTCCTCCCCCCTCTTCCTCCCTCCTCTTCCTCCCTTCACAGAAGCCGTACGCCTGTCAGATGCCAGGATGCACCAAGCGTTACACGGACCCCAGCTCTCTCCGGAAGCACGTCAAAGCTCACTCCTCCAGGGAGGTGCAGGTACCCCACCGGTTCCCCGGGTTCCCCCGCAGGCTGCGATGGGTGTAGAACCCTGTGTGTCAAACCCTTGTGTCTGTGTGTAGAACCCTGTGTGTCTGTGTGTAGAACCCTGTGTGTAGAACCCTGTGTGTAGAACCCTGTGTGTCTGTGTGTAGAACCCTGTGTGTCTGTGTGTAGAACCCTGTGTGTAGAACCCTTGTGTCTGTGTGTAGAACCCTGTGTGTAGAACCCTTGTGTAGAACCCTTGTGTCTGTGTAGAACCCTGTGTGTAGAACCCTTGTGTCTGTGTGTAGAACCCTGTGTGTAGAACCCTTGTGTCTGTGTGTAGAACCCTGTGTGTAGAACCCTTGTGTGTAGAACCCTGTGTCTGTGTGTAGAACCCTGTGTGTAGAACCCTGTGTGTAGAACCCTTGTGTCTGTGTGTAGAACCCTGTGTGTAGAACCCTGTGTGTAGAACCCTGTGTGTCTGTGTGTAGAACCCTGTGTGTAGAACCCTGTGTGTAGAACCCTGTGTGTCTGTGTGTAGAACCCTGTGTGTAGAACCCTTGTGTCTGTGTGTAGAACCCTGTGTGTCTGTGTGTAGAACCCTGTGTGTAGAACCCTTGTGTCTGTGTGTAGAACCCTGTGTGTAGAACCCTGTGTGTAGAACCCTTGTGTTTGTGTGTAGAACCCTGTGTGTGTGTGTGTAGAACCCTGTGTGTAGAACCCTTGTGTCTGTGTGTAGAACCCTGTGTGTAGAACCCTGTGTGTAGAACCCTTGTGTCTGTGTGTAGAACCCTGTGTGTCTGTGTGTAGAACCCTGTGTGTAGAACCCTGTGTGTAGAACCCTGTGTGTAGAACCCTTGTGTCTGTGTGTAGAACCCTGTGTGTAGAACCCTTGTGTCTGTGTGTAGAACCCTGTGTGTAGAACCCTGTGTGTAGAACCCTTGTGTCTGTGTGTAGAACCCTGTGTGTAGAACCCTTGTGTCTATGTGTAGAACCCTGTGTGTAGAACCCTGTGTGTAGAACCCTTGTGTCTGTGTGTAGAACCCTGTGTGTCTGTGTGTAGAACCCTGTGTGTAGAACCCTGTGTGTCTGTGTGTAGAACCCTGTGTGTAGAACCCTTGTGTCTGTGTGTAGAACCTTGTGTGTAGAACCCTGTGTGTAGAACCCTGTGTGTAGAACCCTTGTGTCTGTGTGTAGAACCCTGTGTGTAGAACCCTTGTGTCTGTGTGTAGAACCCTGTGTGTAGAACCCTGTGTGTAGAACCCTGTGTGTAGAACCCTTGTGTCTGTGTGTAGAACCCTGTGTGTAGAACCCTTGTGTCTGTGTGTAGAACCCTGTGTGTCTGTGTGTAGAACCCTGTGTGTAGAACCCTTGTGTCTGTGTGTAGAACCCTGTGTGTAGAACCCTGTGTAGAACCCTTGTGTCTGTGTGTAGAACCCTGTGTGTAGAACCCTGTGTGTAGAACCCTTGTGTCTGTGTGTAGAACCCTGTGTGTAGAACCCTTGTGTCTGTGTGTAGAACCCTGTGTGTAGAACCCTGTGTGTAGAACCCTTGTGTCTGTGTGTAGAACCCTGTGTGTCTGTGTGTAGAACCCTGTGTGTAGAACCCTGTGTGTAGAACCCTTGTGTCTGTGTGTAGAACCCTGTGTGTCTGTGTGTAGAACCCTGTGTGTAGAACCCTGTGTGTAGAACCCTGTGTGTAGAACCCTTGTGTCTGTGTGTAGAACCCTGTGTGTAGAACCCTTGTGTCTGTGTGTAGAACCCTGTGTGTAGAACCCTTGTGTCTGTGTGTAGAACCCTGTGTGTAGAACCCTGTGTGTAGAACCCTTGTGTCTGTGTGTAGAACCCTGTGTGTAGAACCCTTGTGTCTGTGTGTAGAACCCTGTGTGTAGAACCCTTGTGTTTGTGTGTGCACGTGGCCAGTGTGTGTGTGACGCTGTGTTGGTTCTGCAGGTTCTCTCGGTGCCGGAGTCGTCGGGCACGTTGAGCGACTGCCTGGCGAGGCAGCACCTCCACCAGGGAGGAGGAGGAGGAGGAGGAGGAGGAGGAGAGCCTCCACCCGGCCTCCAGGACTACAAGGGTAGGAGCGCCACGTGAAAAGGGGGGAGGGGGGGGGTGAACCGCCTCCCTTCATTCACCCTTCGCTGCTCTCTGTGTTCAGGCAGTTCCTCCGTCCTCCACCGGGCGGCGTGTCCCTCAGAGAGGTATTTGCTCTTTCCTTCTCGTCCACTTGGCTCATGGACTCGTTGAGTCAGTGTTTGTGCTCAGTCAGCACATTCCTGCAGCGTCACCATGGATACAGGCCCCGCCTCCAGACCCCCCTCCTACCCCCCCCCCCCCCTCGAGGTTAGAAACGCTCGTATAAACTGCACTGTTTGGACAAGACCAGGAAGTATTTAGATAACACAGCTGGTTCTGGCTCTGGTTCTGGCTCTGGCTCTGGTTCTGGCTCTGGCTCTGGTTCTGGCTCTGGTTCTGGCTCTGGCTCTGGTTCTGGTTCTGGCTCTGGTTCTGGTTCTGACCCTATAAGAACCTCCTGCTGGGTCTAAATTGATCTCCGTGACACGGCTGTTCAATACCTGAAAGATGAAATGAGCCTCAATTCAATTCAATTCAATTCAGTTTATTTGTATAGCCCAATTTCACGAATTACAAATTAGTCTCGGAGTGCTTTACAATCTGAACACATAGACATCCCTGACCTTTGACCTTTGACCTCACATCGGATCAGGAAAAACTCCCAAATCACCCTTCAGGGGGGAAAAAAGGAAGAACCCTTCAGGAGAGAACAGAGGAGGATCCCTCTCCAGAATGGACAGAACAATAGATGTCATGTGACCTCCATCACCCCCTCCACAGGTAGGACTCTCTCTCTCGCCCTTCTCTCTCTCATACTATTTGCACTTTAGCCTTCAAAATGTAAATAAATGTTCCTCCTCCTCCTCTTCCTTCCTCCCTCCTCCTCCTCAGGGTTCGACCTGTTGCAGGACCTCCTGGCTCCGACCAGTGGGGGTTACTCCACGTCTCCTCACTCAGACGACAGCTTCCTCTTCCAGGAGGGAGTCCTGGACCAGGTCTACTCCTTCTACCTGGACTCATGACGTGCACCTCCTCCTCCAGGTCTACTCCTTCTACCTGGACTCATGACGTGCACCTCCTCCTCCAGGTCTACTCCTTCTACCTGGACTCATGACGTGCACCTCCTCATCCAGGTCTACTCCTTCTACCTGGGCTCAACCTCCTCCTCCAGGTCTACTCCTTCTACCTGGACTCATGACGTGCACCTCCTCCTCCAGGTCTACTCCTTCTACCTGGACTCATGACATGCACCTCCTCCTCCAGGTCTACTCCTTCTACCTGGACTCATGACGTGGACCTCCTCCTCCAGGTCTACTCCTTCTACCTGGACTCATGACGTGCACCTCCTCCTCCAGGTCTACTCCTTCTACCTGGACTCATGACGTGCACCTCCTCCTCCAGGTCTACTCCTTCTACCTGGACTCATGACGTGCACCTCCTCCTCCAGGTCTACTCCTTCTACCTGGACTCATGACGTGCACCTCCTCCTCCAGGTCTACTCCTTCTACCTGGACTCATGACGTGCACCTCCTCCTCCAGGTCTACTCCTTCTACCTGGACTCATGACGTGGACCTCCTCCTCCAGGTCTACTCCTTCTACCTGGACTCATGACGTGCACCTCCTCCTCCAAATGTTTACACTAATATTTTTTTTTGCAATTCAAACATTTTATTATTATATTGTTGTTGAAAAGTGGCTTTTATATCAAAATAAATAAATTTGTTTGTATGTGTTTGTTTGTTTGTTTGTTTGTTAGTTTTAGGGCTTCATCTCACATTTATTTACCCGATTGTAAAAGTGTATAAATCTGTTTTATTGCGCTCGCTGAGTATTTACTGGGTGGTGCTGCCACCTGGTGGTCAGACAAAGTAACTGCAAAGTTAAACAATGGAGGTCAAAATATACATATTTAAAATATTAGCTAATAATGTGATCGATGAAATGTGTGAAATAATTACAATAACTTAAGTTGATTTATATTTATTGTGTATAAAAACAATTATGTGAAATAAAAACTACATTTAATTACTGATGATGAATATTAGACTTAAACAACAATAATTTGTGTAATACACCTAGTGAAGTGCTTTTAATTAACTTTTAAAGGAAGTGGGAAATTAACTGAATTATATATTTTAAATAAATGTACTTATTGATCGTAATATACTTAGAGTAATTCATTTATTTATTTAAACTTGTCACAAATTATATTTAAAATATAATTACATGGATGACCTGCAACTTCTTGATGTTAAACTCAGACAAAACCGAAGTAATTTTAATCGGCCCTGAGCACCTCAGAGATCAATTATCTGGTGATGTGGATTCTGTAGACGGCATTGCCCTGGCATCCAACACCACTGTAAAGAATCTTGGCGTTATCTTTGATCGGGACTTGTCCTTTAACTCCCACGTAAAGCAAATCTCAAGGACTGCATTCTTTCATCTACGTAATATTTCAAAAATCAGGCACATCTTGTCTCAAAAAGATGCAGAAAAATTGGTTCACGCGTTCGTTACTTGAGACTGGATTACTGCAACTCCTTATTATCAGGCTGCTCTAATAAATCTCTTAGGTCCCTCCAGTTGATCCAGAATGCTGCAGCTCGTGTTCTCACTAAAACTAAGAAAAGAGATCACATCACTCCTGCACTAGCTGCTCTGCACTGGCTCCCAGTAAAATCAAGAATCACTTTTAAAATTCTTCTCTTAACCTACAAAGCCTTGATTGGTGATGCTCCATCATATCTTAAGGAGCTTGTCGTACCATATTGCCCCACTAGAGAGCTACGCTCACTAAATGCGGGACTACTTGTAGTTCCTAGAGTCTTAAAAAGTAGAATGGGAGCCAGAGCCTTTAGTTATCAAGCTCCTCTTTTATGGAACCAGCTTCCAATTTCAGTCCGGGAAGCAGACACAGTCACCTCGTTTAAGAGTAGACTTAAGACCTTCCTCTTTGACAGAGCTTATAGTTAGGGCTGAATCAGGTTTGCCCTGGTCCAGCCCCTTGATATGCTGCTATAGGCTTATAGCTGCCGGGGGACGTTTAGGATGCACTGAGTACCTATCTCCTCTTTTCTCTCTCCTTAAGGATGAATTTTCATCTCTCAATCACACGTTACTAACTCTGCTTTCTCCCCGGAAGTCCTTTTGACTTTACGTCTCATGGGGTCATCGGACCCTATGAGACGGCATAGATCCTATCTGCCTGATGGATCGTCTGGGTCGTGGAATTCCTGCTCATGACTACGCCACTGTCCTGTTGAGACTCCGCCCACTCCTCCTCCCCACCGCCATCTGCCTGATGGATCGTGGAGGTCTCCATCGTGGAATATGCCTACTATGAACTATTCATACACTCTGTCATATTCATTGAATGTATTTTAACTCTAAATCTGTCCTTCTGTACACATTACATCTATTGCATCTGTCCATCCTAGGAGAGGGATCCTCCTCTGTTGCTCTCCTCCAGGTTTCTTCCCTTTTTTTCCCCCTGAAGGGTTATTTGGGAGTTTTTCCTGGTCCGATGTGAGGTTTTGGGGCAGGGATGTCTATGTGTACAGATTGTAAAGCACTCCGAGACAAATTTGTAATTTGTGAAATTGGGCTATACAAATAAACTGAATTGAAACTGAATTGAATTGAATTATAAATATTAATTTGATTTGTAAAATTCAAAAAATCACAATCTTCTAAATTGATTAATGTATATGTGTAAAATATATTAATGTACCCTAAGTACAGTTTTTACATTTCATGTTGCTTTAAATTTATACTATTTATATTGTACTCTTACTTACGTTATACTATCATGTACATTGTACATCATCAGAGCAAAGCCGCAACATTATTTGTAAAAACAAATATAAAATGTTGATGTACATATTAATGCATCAACACATCAAACTATAAATATAAATATATATATATATATATATATTTATTCAGAAATCTGTGTGTACTTTTACTGTCCTTACTTCTCACGTGTTGTTCGGCGCTCCGCCACCAGGGGGCGCGCTGCGGTTCAACTTCGGGCTGAACTCTGAGGAGCAGCTCTGTGAACACTTCAACCGAGCCGCGTGCGCGTGGGACACGCGCGATGAACACCCTTCCCTTCACACGTACCCGCACACACACACGTGCACGCGCCTGTAGCTGTAGTTCCACATTCCCGCGGAGGGAGACGCCCCAGGCATTCGGAGAGGAGAGGTTCGGCCGGCTCGGTGGATCGGGACGCGCTTCACCCGCGGAGCAGCAGCGGCGGACCGGCGTGACCAGGTGGGACCCCCGCTGCTCCTCCCCGCTGCTCCTCCCCGCTGCTCCTCCCCGCTCCTCCTCCAGGTGGGACCCCCCCGCTGCTCCTCCCCGCTGCTCCTCCCCGCTGCTCCTCCAGGTGGGACCCCCCCGCTGCTCCTCCCCGCTGCTCCTCCAGGTGGGAGCTTCAAGCCACCACGGAGGGGCTGCTGGGACGTCACTTGATGATGATGATGATGATGATGGTGTGTTTTTGTGTGTTTTTGTGTGTTTTTGTGCAACTTTTCCTCCTCAAAGTACAGACAATTGTCCCATTAATTGCAGTTTTCTACCTTTTTTCATTGAGTCAACTGTTATATTATGGTCTGTAAACGGTTTTTTTAAGTGTGTGTGATTTTGTGTGTGTTTGTCAGATTTTGTGTGTTTTTGTGCACATTTTAGTACATAAAATGGTCTCATTAATTGAAGTTTTCTACCTTTTTCTATTAAGTAAATCATTATATTTTGGTCTGTAAACATAAATGCTGCTTAAAATACGACAAAATGTAGAGCCGACATTAAAATACCTTAAATTACAACATTTAAATCATCTTAAGTCAAGTAAAACAAGACAATCTGACTTTAAAAGGCCGTTGGAGACTAAAAACAACCCCCCCCCCCACACACACACACACACACACACACATTGATAGAGCGAGAGAAGAATGGAAGCGTGACGTAGAGGAAGCTCTGCAGCCGGAGAGGAAGCCGCTCCTCCTCACGCGGATACAGAGTGACCCCGGCCGCCTCCTCTTCATCACCGCTGGAGGAGGAAGAGGCTCTGGGTCAAGAGGTCAGACCTCGTCTGTCAATATTTACAGAAAGCTTTAAAAAAACAAAATGTTGTTGGCGTGTGAGCTTTGACCTCCTGACCCTCGGCATGCTGGGAGTTTATCTCTGAGGCCCGAGTGCTCCTCCTATCTGAGGAGGAGGAGACATGTTTAACCTCACCTCCTCAGAGTGAAGGAGGAAAGGAGGAAGGAAGTAAAGGAGGAAGGAAGTAAAGAAGGATGGAAGCAAAGAAGGAAAGGAGGAAGGAAGTAAAGAAGGAAAGGAGGAAAGAAGGATGGAAGCAAAGAAGGAAAGTTGGAAGGAAGTAAAGAAGGAAAGAAGCAAAGGAGGAAAGATATATAATTTATATATATATATTAAAAACATATGTAATTTAAAAAAAAATGTTTACGTTGTTGTATTATATATATATATTTATATAATTACAGATATTAATTTTTTAAAGAAAAAAATATATATATATAAATATAAAAACATGTATTTATATTTATATATATATATAGTATATGTGTATATATTTATAAATATATGAACTCGTTGACCAGAAAACAAGCGACTTTATCTCTGTTCTGGAGGTTTGTGAATACTTGATGGTTCATAGTGAACATCAATAAAGATAAAGTTCAGAATTCAAAATAAAGGCTTTAAAGGATCTTATTACATGTTTATCCATTTAAATGTATTCTTTATTTACAACTTTATGCTGTTTTTAAGTATTCAAGTTGCATTTTTTTGCAACAGCTTCCGTGTGTTTTACTTTGACGGGATCCTGTCATCACTCGGTTTGTTGAGACAGTAAAATCATATTTCCTGCATCCTGTGTTTAAACATCCGGTCAAAACGTGTCTTCACCACGCTGAGCCAAGTCTACAGACAGACAACAGACGACAGACAATAGAAAACAGACGACAGACGGCAGACAATAGAAAACAGACGACATACAACAGACGGTCAAAACGTGTCTTCACCACTCTGAGCCGAGTCTGACTCACGCCTTTATTATTATTATCACTACTGTCTGTCGAGCTCGACCTCCTGCTGGAGACAATGACAACAGACAACAGACGACATACAATAGAAAACAGACA
Organism: Pseudoliparis swirei; assembly: GCF_029220125.1. Taxonomy (NCBI): domain Eukaryota; kingdom Metazoa; phylum Chordata; class Actinopteri; order Perciformes; family Liparidae; genus Pseudoliparis; species Pseudoliparis swirei. The sequence goes on along the minus strand of NW_026613261.1, from coordinate 792,299 downwards.
ACAGACGACATACAATAGAAAACAGACGACAGACAATAGAAAACAGACAACAGACGACAGACAATAGAAAACAGACAACAGACAATAGAAAACAGACAACAGATGACAGACAATAGAAAACAGACAACAGACAATAGAAAACAGACAACAGATGACAGACAATAGAAAACAGACGACATACAACTGACAATAGAAAACAGACAACAGACAATAGAAAGCAGACAACATATGACAGACAATAGAAAACAGACGACAGACAATAGAAAACAGACGACATACAACTGACAATAGAAAACAGACGACATACAACAGACAATAGAAAACAGACAACATACAACTGACAATAGAAACAGACGACATACAACTGACAATAGAAACAGACAACAGACGACAGACAACATATGACAGACAATAGAAAACAGACGACAGACAACAGACAATAGAAAACAGACGACATACAACTGACAATAGAAAACAGACAACAGACGATAGAAAACAGACGACATACAACAGACAATAGAAAACAGACGACAGACAACAGACAATAGAAAACAGATGACATACAACTGACAATAGAAAACAGACAACAGACGACAGACAACATATGACAGACAATAGAAAACAGACGACAGACAACAGACAATAGAAAACAGACGACATACAACAGAAAACAGACGACAGACAACAGACAATAGAAAACAGACAACATACAACAGACAACAGAGGACATACAACAGAAAACAGACGACAGACGACATAGAACAGAAAACAGACAATAGAAAACAGACGACAGACGACATACAACAGAAAACAGACGACAGACAATAGAAAACAGACGACATACAACAGAAAACAGACGACAGACGACAGACAATAGAAAACAGACGACAGACAATAGAAAACAGACGACATACAACAGAAAACAGACGACAGACAACGCCGACGAATAGAAAACAGACGACAGACAATAGAAAACAGACGACATACAACAGAAAACAGACGACAGACGACATACAACAGAAAACAGACGACAGACGACAGACAATAGAAAACAGACAACATACAACAGAAAACAGACGACAGACAACAGACGACAGACAATAGAAAACAGACGACAGACAATAGAAAATAGACGACATACAACAGAAAACAGACGACAGACAACATACGACAGACAATAGAAAACAGACAACAGACAATAGAAAACAGACGACATACAACAGAAAACAGACGACAGACGACATACAACAGAAAACAGACGACAGACGACAGACAATAGAAAACAGACGACATACAACAGAAAACAGACGACAGACGACAGACAACAGACGACAGACAATAGAAAACAGACGACAGACAATAGAAAATAGACGACATACAACAGAAAACAGACGACAGACAACATACGACAGACAATAGAAAACAGACAATAGAAAACAGACGACATACAACAGAAAACAGACGACAGACGACAGACAATAGAAAACAGACGACATACAACAGAAAACAGACAACAGACGACAGACAATAGAAAACAGACGACAGACAATAGAAAACAGACGACAGACAATAGAAAACAGATGACAGACGACAGACAATAGAAAACAGACGACATACAACAGATGACAGACAATAGAAAACAGACGACATACAACAGACAATAGAAAACAGACAACAGACGACAGACAACATATGACAGACAATAGAAAACAGACGACATACAACAGAAAACAGACGACATACAACAGAAAACAGACGACAGACGACTTACAACAGAAAACAGACGACATACAACAGAAAACAGACAATAGAAAACAGACGACAGACGACATACAACAGAAAACAGACGACAGACAATAGAAAACAGATGACATACAACAGAAAACAGACGACAGACGACAGACAATAGAAAACAGACGACAGACAATAGAAAACAGACGACATACAACAGAAAACAGACGACAGACAACATACGACAGACAATAGAAAACAGACGACATACAACAGAAAACAGACGACAGACGACATACAACAGAAAACAGACGGCATACAACAGAAAACAGACGACAGACGACAGACAATAGAAAACAGACGACATACAACAGAAAACAGACGACAGACAATAGAAAACAGACGACAGACAATAGAAAATAGACGACATACAACAGAAAACAGACGACAGACAACATATGACAGACAATAGACAACAGACAATAGAAAACAGACGACATACAACAGAAAACAGATGACAGACGACAGACAATAGAAAACAGACGACATACAACAGAAAACAGACGACAGACAACAGACGACAGACAATAGAAAACAGACGACAGACAATAGAAAACAGACGACATACAACAGAAAACAGACGACAGACAACAGACGACAGACAATAGAAAACAGACAACAGACAATAGAAAACAGACGACATACAACAGAAAACAGACGACAGACAACATACGACAGACGACAGACAATAGAAAACAGACGACAGACAATAGAAAACAGATGACATACAACAGAAAACAGACAACAGACGACAGACGACATACAACAGAAAACAGACAACAGACGACAGACAATAGAAAACAGACGACATACAACAGAAAACAGACGACAGACGACAGACAATAGAAAACAGACGACAGACAATAGAAAACAGACGACATACAACAGAAAACAGACGACAGACGACAGACAATAGAAAACAGACGACATACAACAGAAAACAGACGACAGACGACAGACAATAGAAAACAGACGACATACAACAGAAAACAGACGACAGACAATAGAAAACAGACGACATACAACAGAAAACAGACGACAGACAATAGAAAACAGACGACAGACAATAGAAAACAGACGACATACAACAGAAAACAGACGACAGACAACATACGACAGACAATAGAAAACAGACAACAGACAATAGAAAACAGACGACATACAACAGAAAACAGACGACAGACGACAGACGACCGTCACGCCGATGAAACAACACAAACTGAGTGAATAATGCTTCGGTGTGATTTCCTTTGAGACGTGAAGAATGCGACTTCAGCTCCGGGGAATGTTTGCACAACTTTCCCGCCGTCTGTTTCCTCTCCTCCGACAGCCACCGGACTCCTGATCCCCGGTGAGTCGCGTCGCCATGCCGACGCCCACGATCCTCACGGCAACCGGGAGTCCTCTGAGAAGTTGCTAGGTTTACAACTGAGAGTATCCACAGAGAGAGAGGCAGAGAGGTAAGGGGCCACTGCGGCAGCATGAAGCGCCCGCCGTGCGTCACGCTGCCCTTTCCCGTTCCAGAGATGCTCCTCCGGCGCCGCGGCGCCCTGCTGATGCTCGCCCTGCTGGTGGAGACGGCGGCCGTGGGTGGATGTCCGTGTCCGGCGGCCACCGTTCTGTCCCGGTTCCCCTCCGAGGTTCCCGCCGACGCCTGCTGCTTGAACTTCTCCGGCTCCGCCTTCGGCCACGTGCTCTGGTCCGCGCTCACCAACGGGACCGCCGTCGCCACCCTGGATCTCTCCTCCTGCAACATCAGTTCGGTCCTCGGCGGCGGCGGCGGCGCATCGACCCTGCGGAAGGTTTACCTGGCTCGCAACGGCCTGACGGCGTTGCCGAGGGAGTTTCTGGCCGGTTGTCCCGGCCTGACGGAGGTGGATCTGAGCGGGAACCTGATCCAGGAGCTCCCCGAGGGGTTCCTCCGGGGCTCGGACCGCCTCCGGAAGCTGGATCTGCGGGGAAACCGGCTCCGCCTCCTCCCGGGCGCTCTGCTGCAGAAGCCCCGCCTGCAGACGCTGCAGCTGGAGGGGAACCCGTGGGACTGCTCCTGCGCCTTGCTCGAGGGCCTGGAGGCCGGCAGGAAGCTCAACGGCACCGCCGCGCTGCGCGACCTGCTGGGGAACCTGACCTGCGTCTCGCCCCGGCGCCTGGCCGGCAGGGCCGCGTTGTCCGTGAGGCGGAGCGACGCCTGCCGCCCGGCCGGCCTCACGGCGCTCTTCATCGTGCTCCCTCTCGTTATCCTCGCCGCCCTGGTGCTCTGCTGGTGCTGCGGGAGGAAGAGGAGGGAGGCGCCCGTAAGCGCCTCGAAGAAGAGGAGGTCCTCCGGCGCCGCCTGCAACGGCCAGAAGCACCGCGGCAAGCAGAAGGCGGAGCCCGGTAGAGCGGCGGGCGGCGGCGGCGAGGGGATCCCGGGGAACCAGCTGCAGCTGCGCCCGGCCGCCGCCCTTCTGGGCGGCACCGGGGACGTCTACGAGGAGGTGGAGGTCAAGCTGGCCGAGTGTCTTCCGCGAGCGTCCGGCTCCCCGGAGGGGGGGCGGGGCCCCCAGGGGACCGACGGGGCCGGCCAGGCGGACCTGGACTCGGTCAGCGTGACCGAGGTCATGAAAGACTCGGCCGACCGGGAGAAGGCGTACCTGACCCAGTCCACCGAGTACTACAGCCTGGTGCCGGGGCTGCAGCTGGAGGACTCGGACCGCGGCGAGGACGAGGACGTCGGCCTTTCGTGACGAGGGTCCGACGCCTTGGGAAGCTCCTCACAGTGGACCGGAGGATCAGAACCCTCCTCGGGTTCAACGAGCCCTGAAGACTGGAGTCTTCTTCAGTTTGTAGTTCCTTCATATTCAGATTTCTTGATCCCCTTTGACTCGTGAACTCTGTGAAAGCTGTTTATTCTCTCACAGGTTAGATGTTAGAGATCCTTGTTTCAAGGGGCTTTAAGAGCGGCGCTGTCGCCCCGGGGCAGTTAGCTTAGCTTAGCATAAAGACGGCTAGCTTCACTCACGCCAAAGTAATCAATAAAGATGAAAGGCCGTCATGGATTCAACTAATCATCTCCAACAGGAAGGAAAGCAGCCTCAACCCACCGCTCTGCAGGGAGCGAGGGACCACTCAGGTCCGGGAGGAGGGTTCATGTAGAAGGGTTCTAGTAGAAGGGTTCTAGTAGAAGGGTTCATGTAGAAGGGTTCTAGTAGAAGGGTTCATGTAGAAGGGTTCCAGTAGAAGGGTTCATGTAGAAGGGTTCTAGTAGAAGGGTTCTAGTAGAATGGTTCTAGTAAAAGGGTTCTAGTAGAAGGGTTCTAGTAGAAGGGTTCTAGTAGAATGGTTCTAGTAGAAGGGTTCTAGTAGAATGGTTCTAGTAGAATGGTTCTAGTAGAAGGGTTCTAGTAGAAGGGTTCTAGTAGAAGGGTTCATGTAGAAGGGTTCTAGTAGAAGGGTTCTAGTAGAAGGGTTCATGTAGAAGGGTTCTAGTAGAAGGGTTCATATAGAAGGGTTCTAGTAGAAGGGTTCATGTAGAAGGGTTCTAGTAGAATGGTTCTAGTAGAAGGGTTCTAGTAGAAGGGTTCTAGTAGAAGGGTTCTAGTAGAAGGGTTCTAGTAGAATGGTTCTAGTAGAATGGTTCTAGTAGAAGGGTTCTAGTAGAATGGTTCTAGTAAAAGGGTTCTATTAGAAGGGTTCTAGTAGAATGGTTCTAGTAGAAGGGTTCTAGTAGAAGGGTTCATGTAGAAGGGTTCCAGTAGAAGGGTTCATGTAGAAGGGTTCTAGTAGAAGGGTTCTAGTAGAATGGTTCTAGTAGAAGGGTTCATGTAGAAGGGTTCTAGTAGAATGGTTCTAGTAGAAGGGTTCTAGTAGAATGGTTCTAGTAGAATGGTTCTAGTAGAAGGGTTCTAGTAGAAGGGTTCTAGTAGAAGGGTTCATGTAGAAGGGTTCCAGTAGAAGGGTTCTAGTAGAAGGGTTCTAGTAGAAGGGTTCTAGTAGAATGGTTCTAGTAGAAGGGTTCTAGTAGAATGGTTCTAGTAGAAGGGTTCTAGTAGAATGGTTCTAGTAGAAGGGTTCTAGTAGAAGGATAAGCTTGCGGGACTATTCATCAGTGGATGGCCAGAACATAGAACCTTGAGAACATCGCTCCTCCTCTCTCCTCCTCTCTCCTCCTCGCTCCTCCACTCTCCTCCTCCTGCTTCCTGTCAGTAGTATAGAACCCCCACCTTTAGGGGGGAGGAGGGGAGGGGAGGGGAGGGGGTGGCAGCTGTAAACGGGTATATGCAGTTAAGACCCCAATGCATGTAGTTCATGCAATGTTTTTGTGAATTAACTTAATAAAATGAACAGTATGTGGTTTGTATGTGTTGTTTTAGACTTTTATAAGTCCTTTTCCTGGGCTTTTATTATCGCGGTGTTTTTTCGAGGGAGGAGGAGGAGGAGTAGGAGGGGATATTAAAGAAGTATATATAATAAAAGTGTTAAAAGGGGTATGTTATTTGAATGGACTGTTGTTTTAGTCTTTATTAATCCTTTTCCTGACCTTTATTATCGATATATGCCTGGTTAAAGAGATTAAGTAGTGCTGCTGCTGTATTGTGTGCTCTAAAAACTTGTGGGAAAAGACAGTATGTCTGCAGGGGCCTGAGACTGGAGGTGCGTATGTTAAACCTTTTTTCGAGGGATGTGGAAGAGGATGAGGAGATTAAACAAATATATTAAATAAAAGTGTTAAAAGAAGGTGTATGTGGTTTGTATGTGTTGTTTTAGTCTTTTATAAGTCCTTTTCCTGGGGCTTTATTATCGATATATGACTGTTTTAAGAGATCCTGTGCCTTTATTATCGATATATGACTGATTTTGAGAATTAGTAGCAGTGTGGCCTAAGCCTTGGGGAAAAGACAGTGTCTCTGCTTGTGTCCTGAGGCTGGTGGAGGCTGGGAGAGGACCAGGTACTGTCTCTTTAAGAGACGCTCGTCTGAGAGTTTAGTTCATCCAAAAATCAAAATCACGTCGAGTTGAGATTTACCCCAAAACAGGATTGTTGTGACACAATTAGAGGAACAGAAGAAGACTGGTGTCAGAGTGACTTCACGTGCTGCTGGGGGCGCATCTCTAATCATACATCCTGCTGCTTATTGTTTTGTAAGTGCAGTGATGTCAAAGGAACAACATTGGCCTCCTGGCTAGAAGTACTTAGTATCTTCCCATCCGTTGATGTTTAGGTAAAGAAAATGAGAATAAACATCCCAGGAAATGAATGTGACGGATAAACGAGAAAAATCTCAGGAAACAGCTGATCTGCAGTCCCGAAGTTATGAAGTATTATAAATCAACACAACACTTGGCATTACATGTGTCGGATGTTCTTTCACTGTTTATGTCAATAAGAGAGCCATGGAGTCTCTTTGTTGATGAGATAAATACAGACAGAGGCCTCGGGCCTGAGGCTGACCGTCACAAGAGCGCCATCTCGCGGCAGGAAAAGCAAACTACCATTCATCAGCCACACAACACAACGAAAGTGTACTTTTATCGTGAAGGAGGCATTAATCTATTGGTAATAAATAACACAAGTTAAAGATACAAGTCTGCATGTGGTTTAAAAGATGTATTATGGGCTGTTTATATATTTATTCTGTGTGTTTTTGTTGTTCAAACTATTCATGACATTTAAAATATATATATATATATATAGATATATTATATATATATTGATGACTAATCGGAATATACTTGAAAGTAGCCAGTGATCCCTAAACAATGCATGGGCAATACACTTTCCATTTGATATTTACACACTGTTCTCCTGCATTAAAGTCTGCACCCCAACCGCATTTTAAGATCACAAATTGGCCTCCTGTTATTTTTATTTTTATTTCCATAAAAAATAACAACTTAATAAAATCATATTCATTCGTTTGTATTCATTAATTTCACTTTATTTCATCGTTTTCGTTGCACCTAGTTGAGTATTTCCCTCCCTTCCTGTCACTTGTCATGTGTTTTGGCCTGTAGTTGTTCAGCACTGCCACTAGATGGCGCCAGAGTCCACTTCCTGACCTGCAGTCACTACGTCATATTTACGCGACATTTTTCTTCTTCTTTTCTTCCCGAGGCAGAAACGTCATTTCTCAGGGCCCCCCCCTCGCCCCCCCTCGCCCCCCCCCCTCCCCGCTCGGTGCTTCGAGGCTGTTTGGATCAAGGTCCCGTCATGGCGTCGGGAGCAGGGGAGCCGTCCGCCGCGCACGACGCCGAGCTGGACGAGTTGCTGGACAGTGAGTGTTTGACATCGAGTCCTCTACCGCGCGCGACCCCGGGGGGTTCCGCCGGTCCGCCGCTCCGCCGGTCCGGGGCTAGCGCGTGTGCTCGGTGGGACCTCTGGGTCCGCGGGACCGACAACAAGTCGCTGCATGTGTCTGTGGACGGTCGCACCAGAGGGATGATGTCATTATTATTATTATCCAAAAGAAATTACATTAAAACTATGCGCGTGCACGTGGAGCGTGATGAAGCAATTCGAGCAGTGACCCGGATGAGCCGACGTCAGCCGGGTGATTCCCTCCGTGCAGCAACACATCAGAATCACGTTAAATGAGGTTTAATGCTATAATAATAATGATGCACAGTACTTTATAATGTGTGTCTCCTGGAGGACCGACTGCAGCTCAACGAGCCGGCAGGTGTTTTTATTTTAGGGTTTTGCCTGTAAGCTTGTAACTTGAGACGTGTTTGTTTACGTTTGTTTACGTACCAACATGTTTATGTTTATAAAGTGTGTGATTAACATAGTGAGCTGCTTATGAATAATATATATATATATATATATATTATTTTTTTACTGTGGCTGATGTTTGCAGATGTTTTCTTATGTAAAGTGGAATGTAGCCTATTTAAAATGTTAATTTTGAAAGTTATTTCTGTGGTAAAAGAAGGTCCACAATGTAAGTAAATCAATAGAAATAATGCATTTTATTCTATTTTATTTCTGGGATATCCCCCCCCCCCCCCCCCCCCATACAAAAAGTTTATAAAAACTCAAATGTATATTCTAGCTCTTTAATGACAAATTATATTGACTATATCTACATGTAATTGTTTAAAGAAAACATTATTATGTTAATAACAGTGAGTCTGTGTTTACATTTTCAGTAATAATTATTAGTTGATAGTGTAGTCGGCTATATTTAGTATGTCATTATTTCCGGTTATGTGCTATAAAACTTAATTACAGGATTATACTTTAAAACATATTTACAGTACCATGCTGTAAAGCAGTTCCATGGTTATTGTATTACACATTTATTTTATTTTATCACACTTATTGTATTACACTTATTCTATTTTGTCACACATTTATTTATTTATTTATATATATATATATATATATATATATATGAACAGTTATACCACTATATCCTCGTTTTAATATCATTTGGCATATTACATTAAACTCGGATTGATCTTAATTCATAATATTAAAGAGTTGTGTTTTTAACGCTGTAAAAGAGCTTAAAGCAAAAAGTATATATTGTCTGAATTCTGACATTTGTGTTCTTACTTGTGTAATGATCTGAGGCCTCTGGCATGGTTGTAATGTGTTTTTTTTAAGGTGCGCTGGATGACTTTGACAACAAGCCGCCGCCTGAACCCGCCGCCGCTGCTTCCTCCTCCTCGGCCAATAGCAGCGCAGAGAAGGTCTGTTGGTAATTATCTTTGAAATGAGCGGGTTGAGGATCATTCGGGTTAAACTCCGAAAAGCTTTATTTTGATCAAAGTATTTGTTGCGTCTTTGTTGTTATTAGTTCTCAACTCTTTACAAAGCGTTGACCTTTGGTACATTCACCTGGCGGGTTGTTGCGCAACCTGTGAAGTTGACAAAGTTCTGTCCCCAGACAAACAAAAAAGGACTTATTTTATTGTATCACACTTATTTTATTACACTTATTTTATTTTATTACACTTTTTTTTTATTACACTTATTTTATTAGATTTCATTTTATCACACATTTATTTTATTACACTTATTTTATTTTATTATATATTTATTTTAATATATATTTATATTTATATACAGGACTGTCTCAGAAAATTAGAATATTGTGATAAAGTTCTTTATTTTCTGTAATGCAATTAAAAAAACAAAAATGTCATGCATTCTGGATTCATTACAAATCAACTGAAATATTGCAAGCCTTTTATTCTTTTAATATTGCTGATTATGGCTTACAGCTTAAGAAAACTCTAAAATCCTATCTCATAAAATTTTAATATTTCCTCAGACCAAGTAAAAAAAAAGATTTATAACAGCTGAGTGTTTGTCAAGGCTCAGGAAACCCTTGCAGGTGTTTCGAGTTAATTAGACAATTCAAGTGATTTGTTTAATACCCTACTAGTATACTTTTTCATGATATTCTAATATTTAGAGATAGGATATTTTAGTTTTCTTAAGCTGTAAGCCATAATCAGCAATATTAAAAGAATAAAAGGCTTGCAATATTTCAGTTGATTTGTAATTAATCCAGAATGCATGACATTTTTGTTTTTTTAATTGCATTACAGAAAATAAAGAACTTCATCACAATATTCTAATTTTCTGAGACAGTCCTGTATATATACACGGTCATGAAAAACCTGGCAAAATCATGGAATTTAAAATTGTTTATCTCCAGGCCTGAAAGTCTTGAAAGAAAAATGAAATCCCAAAAGTCAATCAAACTATCGTCTCTCATTCATGTGTGAATTCTCATTGTTAGTTTAAATACTACATATTCTCACTTTTTGGTCTTGTAAATTTGGTTTAAAGTCATTTAAAAGTCACGGAACTCCATCGGTCAACACAACATCGTCCGGTAGATTCTGATCACGAGGTTCAAAGAGTGAAGAAGGAGCTCGACGTGTTGTTGTTCACCCCGTGTAGCCTCCGATGCTCGAGGACAGCAAGCTGTTCGAGACCCTCTTTGAGGGCGACATGGCGTCCCAGGCCCGGGAGGAGTGGGAGAAGGCCATGAGCGAGCTGGCCCACGAGGAGCCGGAGCTTCTGCAGCACTTCCACAAGCTGTCGGAGGCGGCGGGCAAAGTCGGTACGGTCTGCACATTTTTAGCCTTATTTTGGGGGGGGGGGGGGGGGACGTTCTTCTCCCTAGTGTGTAAATGTTAAAAGCGTCTTCCTTCCAGGAACCGACACGGAATCCCAGCAGGAGTTCACCTGCTGCCTCAAAGACACCCTGCGTGGTCTGGCCAAGAATGCAGACAACCTGCAGGTGAAGTGTTCTCACACGGCTGAGAGAGATGCAGCCAACACGGAGCCCCGAACCGACTCTCGGTGCTGTTGTCTTCCAGTCCTCGGGACTAGATGGAGACGACCTCGTCAAGGCCCTGGAGGGCCTGGGATTGGAGGAGGGCGGCAGCGAAGGAGGAGGAGGAGGAGGAGGAGGAGGAGACGATGACGGAAACATCCTCCCCATCATGCAGTCCATCATGCAGAACCTCCTCTCCAAGGAAGTGCTCTATCCGTCTCTCAAGGAGATCACCGCCAAGGTGTGTGTTGGGTCTGACCGTTTTATTACACTTATTTTATTTTATTACACTTATTTTATTTTATCACACATTTATTGGTTTACACTTATTTTATTACACACTTATTTTATTTTATCACGCTTATTTTTTATTGCACTTATTTTATTTTATCACACATTTATTTGATTACATTTTTTTATTTTATCACATTTATTTTATTACACTTATTTTATTTTATCACACTTATTTTAATATTTATATAAATATATATATATTAAAATTAATGTATATATATATATGAGCATTTACTGCTGAATGAAAATTGCAATATTGATATTTATTTTAATTTGTATACACGTTCTGGAAATAAAATGTATAAATCTAATACGGATTAAATTACCTATGGTGAATTTCTATTTTCAGCGAATGAAACAAATAAATTAAATTACTTTTGCCAGAGTCGCTCATGCATGTGTGTGTGTGTGCGTGCCCCCCGCCCCTCCCCCCACAGTACCCAGAATGGCTGGAGGCCAACAAGCCCAGCCTGAGCCCGGAGGACTACCAGCGCTACGAGCAGCAGTCCCAGATCATGGGCGAGATCTGCAAGGGCTTCGAGGTCGAGGAGGCCGGAGATAAAGACGCCGCGTTCGAGAGCATCATGGACCTCATGCAGAAGGTAGGAGATGCCTCACTGTCATTTCATGTGCTCGGATATTTAGTTATTAAAATAAATGTAAATAATAAAATAAATGTATGTATTTGTATTTACATATATATATATATATACACTTATTTTATTACACTTATTTTATTACACGTTTTTTTTATTATGCATTTATTGGATTTTATCACATTTATTTTAATATATATATATTGATTCTTTTATATATATATATATTAAAATAAATGTGTATGTGTATATACAGGACTGTCTCAGAAAATTAGAATATTGTGATAAAGTTCTTTATTTTCTGTAATGCAATTAAAAAAACAAAAATGTCATGCATTCTGGATTCATTACAAATCAACTGAAATATTGCAAGCCTTTTATTCTTTTAATATTGCTGATTATGGCTTACAGCTTAAGAAAACTCTAAAATCCTATCTCATAAAATTTTAATATTTCCTCAGACCAAGTAAAAAAAAAGATTTATAACAGCTGAGTGTTTGTCAAGGCTCAGGAAACCCTTGCAGGTGTTTCGAGTTAATTAGACAATTCAAGTGATTTGTTTAATACCCTACTAGTATACTTTGTCATGATATTCTAATATTTAGAGATAGGATATTTGAGTTTTCTTAAGCTGTAAGCCATAATCAGCAATATTAAAAGAATAAAAGGCTTGCAATATTTCAGTTGATTTGTAATGAATCCAGAATGCATGACATTTTTGTTTTTTTAATTGCATTACAGAAAATAAAGAACTTCATCACAATATTCTAATTTTCTGAGACAGTCCTGTATATATATACACACTTATTTTATAACGCATTTATTTTCATATATATTTTTATATATATATATATATATTAAAGTGAATGCTTGATAAAATAAATGGTTGTATATATACATTTTATCACGCATTTACTTTATTTTATCACACTTATTTTTATATATATAATAAAATAAATGTGTGGTAAAATAAACTAAAAGAGTAATAAAATAAGTGTATGCGTGTGTATATATGAGCATTTACTGCTGCTTGATCATATGTTTATTTTAATCTGTTTACAAGTTCTGGAAATATAATTTATAAACTTCTTACGGATTAAATTGGTGAATTTCTACTTTCAGTGAAAGCAACTAATTAAATATTTAGGCTCAAAGGTGTTTCATCTCATTGGTGCGTGCAGTGAGCGTCACAGGGGGGGTGCTAACGGTCCTTTAAAGTTTGGTTGTCTGGGGATGAAACTCGTCTCAGGTTGTGATGCTTTCTGCCTGCAGCTGCAGGACCTCGGTCAGCCCCCCAAAGAGCTCGCGGGCGACGCGGTAAGTTTCCACCGAGTCTCTCGGATGAGCACAGAAATGTCCATAGCAACCTCCATAGCAACCGCCTCCGTGTGCAGCCAAGGAGGCGGTTGTTGTATTATTAGTTATTGGGGCTTTAAAATTGGAACGTGTCTATAACTTTCATATTGCCATACTTGAGTCCCTTTTTATTAAAAGAAAACCCACACACACACTTATGTTATTACACTTATTTTATTTCATCACCCTTATTTTAATGCATATATATATATATATTTTATATATCTCTTTTTTTATATATATATATTTTAATATATATATGTATTCAAATAAATGTGTGCTAAAATAAATGAATGTTTATATTAGGGCTGCAACAACGAATCGATAAAAATCGATTATTAAAATAGTTGGCAACGAATTTCATTCTCGATTCGTTGTGTCGCGCGATTATTACGGCGCTCAATAAGTCACGGAGTATAAACAAAGTTGAGTTGAGCGCAGAGCGGCGCTGGAGAAACAATCAGCGCTGAGCTGCTCCTCTGTTGATGAATCTAATTGGCTGCTGCTGCTCACGTGGCGCTGGAAGCGGAAGTCATTCACGTCGTCGGAGACATTCACGGAGCTGTGTGCGCCTACGGGTGACGTTATGAACCCAGACACCAGGGCGCTACATGTCACCACGTGTGTGGCATTTCCACAAGAGTATAACGTAGAAATCGTGGTTATTTATTCCGTGGCGGATAGCGGAAAATATTTTTCCATGGAGAAAGGCAACGGAGATAAACCACGACTCGCTGTGAGCGCTGCGCGTGCAAACAGCATTTAACAGAGCGGAGCAGCGTGCGCTCTGATCGCTCTGATCGCTCTGATCGCTCTTTTAATGAAGTATCGATACTAAAAATATGCTAAATCACATCGTTTTTAACGTACGGGTACTTTGTTAGCATCGCTACACCGTGCAGCGTGACAGCAGCAGATGTAGTGGACTAACATTCAAGCTAACCCAACTTCCCAAACGCTGTGGACATCTGAACGCTGATTGGCCGAGACGCGACACGCCCCATCAAAGATGTTTTATTGTGAAGAAGAGCACCACTTCACATTTTTTCCGCGTCTCACTGCAATCTCAACGGCAGCGGGCCAGGTGAACAAAATAATAAATCGGAACGCGTCTCTGGTATTGTTCAGGGGGCGGGGCCACATGGGGACCACTGCTCAGGAGAGGAGAGCTGTCTGTTTGTGACGGTTCATCACCATGGTGACCAGTGAACAGGGTTCATCACCATGGTGACCAGTGGATCTCCAGGACCTTTCCATGACTTTAAACCAAATTTCCATGATTAAACATTTTGTGAAAACTCTGTCTATACGTGACAAAGTGAGATGTAGTATTTAAACTAACAATGAGAATTCCAAAGCATACCATATATATACCATGTAAATTAAAATTTGAATAAAACAAATTTGCATTACTTTTCCAAATATTTTGGGATTTTATTTTTTTCAATTACTTTTCTAGGCCTGCTAATAGCCATTTAAAAATTCCATGACTTTTCCAGGTTTTCCATGACCATACGAACCCTGTTTTGAATAAAGGGTTGAAAATTAAAGTGTTTTTGTTTTTTTATCCGATTAATCGATTAATCGATAGAATAATCAACCGATTAATCGATTATCAAAATAATCGTTAGTTGCAGCCCTAGTTTATATATATGTATATATTTTAATATATATATGTGTATACATTTCTATTTTTATATATTTTTAAAAAGTATATATTTTAATATATGTATTAATATATATTAATTAATATATATTAATTAATTAATATATATATAATTCATATATATATATGTGTGTGTATGTATGTGTGTATATATATATATTAATATATATATATATATATTAATATTGTCATTTTCCTCCCATGTCTTCTTCCCCATCAGCCTCCAGGCTTCAACTTTGACATGGAGTCCCTGAACCTCCCGGGAGGCCCCGGGGCCGCGGCGGCAGAGCAGTGCTCCGTCATGTGATAAGGCGGTGGCGCCGCCCTTCCAGAACCCCCCCCCCCCCCCCCCCGGAGGTCACGAGGTCATAGGGGTCACTGTGCGCGTCAGTCTACGGGCAGGGAGTGAAGGAGTGTGACCACACCGGTTGAGACTGCTCTCAATCGAGTGGAAGGTGTGTGTGGATGCAGACAACAACAACAACAACAACTACAACAGAAGGGAGAGGAGGAGGCATGAAAACCAACGGGAGCCTCACACCAAACGCACTCTCTCCTGTCTAAACATCTCTGAACGCACAGCTGAGAACATTTCAACAGATCTGCATTAGTTGCCGTTGCCGCGGTTACGGTTTAGTTTTAACAGCCTTTCTTTAAAAAAAGAAGTCCTTCTTCACGTTGTTTTTAATACTGTTTAGCCTCATGGTAAACATCTCTCAAGCCACCTCGCAGGTATTAACAGTGCCTTTGTTTCTTCTTCTTTTTGCAAAATTACTATCGAAGTTATTATTTGTTGTTCTTTTTTTAGACTTTTTTCATTCAGCTCATAAGATTATAGTTTTAAAGTGGGGTGAATTCTGCATTGTCGTCCCACTTCTACACCCAAGTGATCATTCTGTGGTGCGTCATGAAACACACACACACACACACACCTATGCTTTGTGTAGAGGAGACTTAACGAGTTAATTATTGACGTGTCAGGAAACTGAAAGAAAAGCTTGTGTACATTTGTTAATTATTTAAATGATTTAAAAAATACTAGAGGGGTTCCCAGCGCCAACTGTAATCCAGCAAACTAATTTAACCCCTCCCTCCCCTGAGTGGTATCTCCCTAATCCCATGTATTGATTGGAAATGATTGATCATGACTCCCGGTGTGTTTAATGTGCAGAGTGATGCTTTCTTTGTCGGGACAGAAGGAACTCTTGAGGGATATTCAGGAGTGTTTACCACCGTATACTTTCAGTTTTTTGTCCTGTGAGGAGAGAAACGTCCACGGGCCAGATGACGTGTTGGCTGTGAGGACGAGAAGTCACATGACCATCAGCTCCTCAATAACTGTATAATAAAGAAATGTATTCAACTCTCAGGGCCGATGCAAAGCGTCCCCACGGCACCGTAAGAAATAATAAAAGCATCCTGTTATTTGACAGTCTTGTTTTGTAAATATATTAAATAAAATAATTGTATAATCTAACTTTTTTATTATGTTGTGTATTATTAGTCATTTAAGTGATTTAATATATTTATGTTCAGATATTGTCAATTTTTGTTGTTATACTTGTGTGTTTATTACAACTAGTTATGATACTTGTATTTACTGTAGATTAAACTATCCAATATGCAAATTAAGGTAGCAATAAAAATGATGTTCGGTGACATAGTTTGTGTTCATTGCTATTGGTTGAAGGCTGATAATAATAACTACATTACTGATTATTATTATTTTTTTTTTTACTTCTTACTTAATAAAATAATCTAAATATTGACTCGACTCGCTTTATTAGCTTCTTCGCGCTCCAGACTGTAGAACTAGACCAGCTAGAGCAGCTCTACCGGGCGACTCAACGGCACTTCCGCTCTGTGTGTCACATTTCTATCTTCCGCCGCCGTGGAACTTCCTGCGTTAAAAAAAACTTTATTGTTCCAAACCGGAAGACAAAACTTGCGACGTGTCAGGAAACGGGAACGATCGGCAAAACGGAGTTCACCGATCACCGGGAGTTTTTGGAGTTTGTTGTTATTTGTTCGCGGGAGAGTTTAACGGTTTTACCGGAACGTCAACACCGCGACGTGTGTCACCGACAATCGGCGACGATGTTGACTAAATTTGAAACCAAGTCGGCCCGCGTCAAAGGTGAGTTTGTCATCTGCAGTTAGCCGAGGAGCTAGCGGCAGCTAGCTGACGTGATCAGTGGTGGACCACTTTAAATGCACGTTATGTCGATACATAAATGCGTTACTTGTTTAATATGTTTATGTATCACAACGTGACATTATTCACGTCACGTGAGTTTAGCTGTCTCACGTCAGCTAGCTTGCCTAAGTAGCTAGAGTTAGCTAGCTAACGTTATCAGTTGTGTATCATTTTAAATGTACGTTATGTCTATAAATAAATGCATTGCTTGTTTAATATGTTTATGTTTCACAACGTGACCTTATAACTCAGGTGAGTTTACCCAACGAGCTAACGTAGCTCATAATATTTAGTCATGGTTTCCTTGCTAACCTAAGCTCACATGCAGCAGCAGCCTCCAGTCGCTGAGGTCCGAGTCCACATCGATCCGTGTTTGTATTGATCCGCTGTTCTCCGTCCCAGGCCTGAGCTTCCACCCGAAGAGGCCGTGGGTTCTGGCCAGCCTGCACAACGGAGTGATCCAGCTGTGGGACTACCGCATGTGCACCCTGATCGACAAGTTCGACGAGCACGACGGTGAGACGGCTGGCCGCTGCGCGTGCGTCGTCACAGTATTATTAGTATTATTAGTATTATTACCTTCGCATTGAAAATGCGGAAGGTTATGTTTTGATCGCCGTGTATTTATTTATTTATTTGTATGCGTGTTACTCTCATAACTCAAAGTATTAAACCGAATCGCATGACATTTGGTGGGATGATTGGTTATTATCCGGGGACCATTTCTTTAGATTTTGGGATCGATCGGGTCAAAGGTCAAGGTCATGAAAAGGTCAAAATCTTACCATATTGCTGTATGGGCCACTGTTGGATCACATAATTCACAGGACTAGTAGGGTGGTGTGCAGGATACGTGACCGGGTCCCTTTAAGAGCTGGGAGCGTAACCAGGGCAACGGGTGGCGTCGAGGGGTTAAAGGTCACGAGGTGTCAGTGTCACGGGTGAAATGCTTTGTGTGAGGAAATAAACGGCCACAGAGGTGTGCAGCCAAAGGAAGTGACTTTGTCCATCGCGTTCATTCCCGCGCTCCTTCAGGTCAGTTTCTATCCAATTGGCAACTAATGCCAACATGTTCATAACTCAATGCCCGATCTTGTGATATGTGAAGGTATCCGCTCTACCGAGTGCCCGTTCTAGTTATTACATGGATACGTGATGTAATTGATGTTTTTCTTCTTCTAAACCCCAGGTCCCGTCAGAGGAATTGATTTCCACAAACAGCAGCCTCTGTTTGTGTCGGGAGGAGACGATTACAAAATCAAGGTGACACCGACGCGTAGAAATGACGTCACGCTGACTGGTTTCACCAAATATATATATTTTATTTTTTTTCCTGCATTTGTTCTGCACCAACATTGTGTTTTCATGCAGTTCTTTGAATTCAAATATTGACATACTAGATGTGACGTTTATTGCTGTTTTCCAGACATGTGGATTAAGCGCCTCGTATTCTTATTGCATTGTAAATGTGATTTCGTCAATATGCTCTGCATGTACACGCTGAGCAACGGCTCCCCTTGTGTTCAGGTGTGGAACTACAAACTGAGACGCTGCCTCTTCACTCTCCTCGGACACCTGGACTACATCAGGACGACCTTCTTCCACCACGTGAGTCGTTCTGACATCTGATCCTCATCCGTTTCATCGATGATTTACAGGTACAGAGGGAAATCTGACGTGGTGTAATTAACCCGTTTGCATTGCTGCAGGATTACCCCTGGATCCTGAGCGCCTCGGATGACCAGACTATTCGCATCTGGAACTGGCAGTCGAGGACCTGCGTCTGGTCAGACACCTAAAGAATGATTGTTTAGTTGTGGAAAAGAACGAAGCATTGGGCCTTTACATCGTGTTCACCACTGTTTCACACAACAACAGCATTATAGTTACCTTCACATTGAAAATGCGGAAGGTTATGTTTTGATCGCCGTGTATTTATTTATTTGTATGCGTGTTCCTCGCATAACTCAAAAAGTATTAAACCGAATCGCATGAAATTTGGTGGGATGCTTGGTTATTATCCGAGGACCATTTGATTAGATTTTGGGATCGATCGGGTCAAAGGTCAAGGTCATGAAAAGGTCAACATCTTCTTTTTACCATTCTTTTACAATTTCTATCCAATTGGCAACTAATGCCAACATGTTCATAATTCAATGCCCAATCTTGTGATATGTGAAGGTATGCGCTCTACCGAGTGCCCGTTCTAGTTCTTCATGTTTTTAGTCCGATTCCTTGTGTTCTAATTCTCTCTCTCTCTCTCTCTCTCCTCGTCCACAGTGTGCTGACCGGCCACAACCACTATGTGATGTGCGCCCAGTTCCACCCCTCTGAGGACCTGGTGGTGTCGGCCAGTCTGGACCAGACCGTGCGCGTGTGGGATATTTCCGGTGAGCGTCTGGGCAACGGATAGACCAGAGGACCGCGGGGGCTTGAGGGGTTGAGGAGGAGGGGGGGAGGGTAGAGTGGTATGAAGGTGGAGGAGGAAGAGGGGGAAGAAAGCAGGAACGGGTTGAATTAAAGCTGCGTTCCACCTCCTCTTCCCCTCCTGCTTGTAGAGGACACATCTCTCTGGGCTGTGGGCAGGAACACCTCCTTCAGGACAACCCATTCAGACTGAGCTGTTTCTGAGTGAGGCGTTGCTCTGGAACGAGTTCTGGATGAAGGAAGAGTTCCATGAATGTGGTTGGAATGGGAACTGAGAGGTGTTTCTGTGCCTCTGCATGCTCTTAAAAGTCTGTTCTTGTTGAGTGTATTTCCTGTTTCTTCTCTTCTCACTAACTAATAACCATCAATTGACTCGTATCCACTGTCGCTCCCTTACCCGTGAACATGTGTGTGACCTTCACCCGACCCCGGGGACATGTTCTACTTTCACGTCTTCGACTAAACGGCTGCATGGTTGCACTCGTGCACTCGGCTCATGTGAGCTCCTCCGGGGGGGGGGGGGGGGGGCTACATGCACAGCATCCATTTAACACGAAAGGGGAGGAGCTTACTCTGCATTCTTTAATCATAAGTAGTCCATCCAGCTTCCCATTTTTGGTATTTTCTATTTTTTTTGCATTGGTATGACATGAAGCTACAAACTAGTTTGAAAGCATATAGTTCATAAACCTTCTGTGTTTTTATACTTCCGGCATGACGTGTGCTCGACTACTCAAAACACGACGTGAAATATACAACGGCGTTTATATTTCCACGTCACCGTGTTGTTACATAACTGAATCCCTAACAGAGCAGAACCGTGCATGAGCCGTTCAGGAAACCTCGTGTTTCATCAACGCCCCATCAGAGCTCGTCTTTTACAAGGCCCCCCCCCCCCCCCCCCACATCCACATCAGCCAAGTCTGTGCACTCCCCTGTGTCCTCCTTATCCCATGCTCCCCCTGGAAACATCCACACCTGCACATGGGTTCCCCCCCCCCTCTGGGTCGTCTCTCCGGTGAACTCTGTGTCTCCGCCTCGCTTCAAGCGGCAGGATCGTGAACACAAGCTGCTCTCATCCTCCCTCTGGTTCTCCTGGTCTGAGTCTGGGAGCTCATCGCTGTCTGTTCATCTTTCGCTGTAAATCAAATCGTGTCGTTGTGGTTTTCTTCTTCTTCGTGTGTTTCATTAACCCAATCAGACTTGTTATCACAAGTGTTTCCAGACTCAAAGCCGACAGGAAGTGAGAGAGCAGAGCTTGTGTTGATGATGTCTGACCGCGTGCGCGTGACAGAGAGTCCATCACTTCCTCCTCTAGTCCATCACTTCCTCCTCCTCTAGTCCATCACCTCCTCCTCCTCCTCCTGTCATTGTGCCGCTCTGTGCTCTGGCCTTGTTAACATGTGTGGCTCCTCCCCTTCTCGCCGTGCCCTGAATGTCTCCTCCAGGTCTGAGGAAGAAGAACCTGTCGCCCAGCGCCGTGGAGACGGACGTGCGCGGCATCTCCGGCGTCGACTTGTTCGGCGCCTCGGACGCCGTCGTGAAGCACGTCCTCGAGGTGAGCGGGAGGACGAGTCGCCTCCTCTCAGAGAGTCGACTCGGGGGACTTTGCAGGGTTCATGGAAAACCTGGAAAAGTTTTGAACTTGTAAAATGGTTTTTACACACCTGGAAAAGTCCTGGGAAGAAAATAAATCCCTCAAAGTCGTGGAAATCATTAGTTATATTGAAATGTTCATTTACGCTGAGTTTAAAAAATAAATATGAGAGAGAGAGGTAGAGAGAGAGAGGTGCAGAGAGATGTAGAGAGAGGGAGAGCTCTTCCATACTCTCATCTCCGCGCTGCAAGTGAACGCACCGTAACTGAGATGTTCCTGAATGTAAACTCTTGTTTCTCATGGACTCTTCAGGGTTCTCCTTGTGTGTTTAAGTAGACGTGTTCTCCACTGAGGAGGACTCGGGTAACGTCCTGTAACCCGATTGGTCCTCCTGTGTCTGACCCCGCTCTGTGACCTCAGGGTCACGACCGCGGGGTCAACTGGGCGGCCTTCCACCCCACCATGCCGCTCATCGTGTCCGGAGCCGACGACCGGCAGGTGAAGATCTGGAGGATGAACGGTACGTCAGACGATCACAACAACATATCCACTTTATAACGTCTTTCATGGAGTTACAGTCGGTTAATCCAGTTTATATATATATATTATACAAGTTAACAAGACAGAACTTTAAGGATAAAGTCCTGTGTTGTTGACTTGTAAAAGGGTAAACAACAACAAAACGGACCAAGAATACAAAAATACTAATAAAAAAAACTACAGCTAATAACACCGATATGACATCAGCAGCCTGACGCGGGGCGTCTTTAAGGTTACATCATCAATACAAGACGTGATCACATGTTGGGAACATGCATCAGTCGGCTGCTCAGTGGTGACGAGTCCCGATAACGACTTCCATCCTCTCTTTGAATCTGTGGCCCTTCCTCTTCCTCCAGAGTCCAAGGCGTGGGAGCTGGACACGTGCCGCGGCCACTACAACAACGTGTCCTGCGCCGTGTTCCACCCTCGCCAGGAGCTCATCCTGTCCAACTCCGAGGACAAGAGCATCCGCGTGTGGGACATGTCCAAGAGGACCGGCGTGCAGACCTTCCGCCGCGACCACGACCGCTTCTGGGTGCTGGGCGCCCACCCCAACCTCAACCTGTTCGCCGCCGGTAGGTTTGGGGAGGGGGAGTCCGCGTGGCGCCCTCTCACCGCCCCTCTCACCGCCCCTCTCACCGCCCCCTCACCGCCCCTCTCGCCGCCCTCTCACCGCCCCTCTCGCCGCCCTCTCGCCGCCCCTCTCACCCCCCTCTCACCGCCCTCTCACCGCCCTCTCACCGCCCTCTCGCCGCCCTCTCGCCGCCCTCTCACTGCCCCTCTCGCCGCCCCTCTCACCGCCCCTCTCACCGCCCTCTCACCGCCCTCTCGCCGCCCTCTCGCCGCCCTCTCGCCGCCCCTCTCGCCGCCCCTCTCGCCGCCCCTCTCGCCGCCCCTCTCCCCGCCCTCTCGCCGCCCCTCTCGCCGCCCCTCACGCCGCCCCTCTCGCCGCCTCACCGCCTCTCGCCGCCTCTCGCCGCCCTCCGCCGCCTCTCGCCGCCCCTCCGCCGCCTCTGCGCCCCTCCGCCCTCTCGCCGCCCCTCTCGCCGCCCCTCTCACCGCCCTCTCCCCAGGACACGACAGCGGCATGATCGTGTTCAAGCTGGAGCGCGAGCGGCCGGCATACGCCGTCCACAGCAACGTGCTGTTCTACGTGAAGGAGCGCTTCCTCCGCCAGCTGGACTTCAGCAGCAGCAAGGACACGGCCGTCATGCAGCTGCGCAGGTACCTGTGTGTGTGTGTTTCTGACTGGTGTGTGTGTGTGTTTCTGACTGTGTGTGTGTGTTTCTGACTGGTGTGTGTGTGTGTGTCTCCCTGTCTAACTGTCTATCTGAGAAATGTACATATTTGTTGTGTGTAACATGATGTGTGTGTGTGTTTCTGACTGTGTGTGTGTAACATGATGTGTTGTGTGTCTCCAGTGGGTCCAAGTTCCCGGTGTTCAGCATGTCTTACAACCCGGCTGAGAACGCGGTCCTGCTCTGCACCGTAAGACCTTCACACACCCTCACACACCTTCACACACCTTCACACACCTTCACACACTGCTCATGTTCATCACACCCTCACCTTCACCCTCACACACCTTCACCTCACTGCTCATGTTCTCAGGGCTCCTGGGAAACCTGGAGAAGGCCTGGAATTTTAAAATGTCTTTTTTCCAGGCCTGGAAAAGTCCGTGAAAAAAAATTAAATCCCAAAAGTTTGGGAAAAGTCATGGAAATGTGTTATAATCATGTGTTCACTTACACAGTTTGATTAAAAGAATAAACATTTATAATATAAAACTACTGTCTCTCATTCATGTCACTGAGATTTCACGTCATGTTTGGTCATGGAAAGGTCATGCACTGAGTGTGATGCAGTACTCTCTCTCTCCTGCAGAGGGCGAGCAACCTGGAGAACAGCACCTACGACCTGTACTCCATCCCCAAAGAGAGCGACTCCCAGAGCCCCGACGGTACAGAACCGGATGGGTCCGGCTCCACGGCGCCGCCGGCCCCTCGCCGCTCGCTCTCACGTTTCTGTTGTTCTCCTCCTCAGCGCCGGAGGGGAAGAGGTCCTCCGGGCTCACGGCCGTCTGGGTCGCCCGGAACCGCTTCGCCGTCCTGGACCGCATGCACTCGGTAAATACATATATATATATATATATATTTATATCACTCGGTAAATACATATATGTATATACAGATATATATATTTATATCACTCGGTAAATACATATATAGAATAGAATAGAATAGAATATACACTATTATTTATCCCCAAGGGGAAATTAGTTCTCTGCATTTAACCCATCCTTAGTTATTAAGGAGCAGTGGGCTGCGGTGATGCGCCCGGGAAGCAATTCAGGGGGTTCTTGCCTTGCTCACTTGACTTGACAACATGGGGGGGGGGCGATCGGGAGAACCCACCTCCCTCCGGTTGTTGCTGACCCTCTTACCCCACTGAGCTAAAGCCGCCCCTTTAATATATATATACAGATATATATTTATATCACTCGGTAAATACATATATATATATTTATATCACTCGGTAAATACATATATATATATATACAGATATATATATTTATATCACTCGGTAAATACATATATATATATTTATATCACTCGGTAAATACATATATATATATTTATATCACTCGGTAAATACATATATATATATATAACTATATATATTTATATCACTTGGTAAATACATATATATATATTTATATCACTCGGTAAATACATATATATATATATTTATATCACTCGGTAAATACATATAATTATATATATTTATATATCACTCGGTACGCGGCCGTCTTTAGACCTGAGCCTTCTGTGTCTGTATATCCTGCATCGGCTAATTACCTCCTTCTCCCCCCCCCCCCCTCTCTCTCTCTCCCACCTCTTTTTCTTTCTCTCTCCTTCCTCTCTCTCCCCCCCCCCCCCCCTTTTCTCTTTCTCCCTCTCCATCCTCTCTCTCTTCCTCTCCCCCCCCCCCCCCCAGCTGCTCATCAAGAACCTGAAGAACGAGATCGTGAAGAAGGTGCAGGTCCCGAGCTGCGAGGAGATCTTCTACGCCGGGACGGGCTCCCTGCTGCTGCGCGACGCGGACGGCGTGACGCTGTTCGACGTGCAGCAGAAGCGCTCGCTCGCCACGGTGAAGATCGCCAAGGTCAAGTACGTGGTGTGGAGCGCCGACACCAGCCACGTGGCGCTGCTCGCCAAGCACGGTGGGTCGAGTCCCACCGCCCGATGTCACTGCGGCCCCTGACGCCCATTTAACCCACGAGGCCTCTTCCTGTGCTCTCTCTCTCTCTCTCTCTCTCTCTCAGCCATCATGATCTGCAACCGCAAGCTGGAGAGCCTGTGCAACATCCACGAGAACATCCGTGTGAAGAGCGGCGCCTGGGACGAGAGCGGCGTCTTCATCTACACGACCTCCAACCACATCAAATACGCCCTCACCTCCGGGTACGTGCCGCTCCGGGGTGGTGGTGCCTTCGAGTCCCTACAGAAAAACCTCGGAGACACTACCGCTTGTGTCCACAGGGGGCGCCAACGTCCACCCCGCAAAAGCAAAGTTCCTCTGAGACTTTGAGAGTCTCACATGTCACTCCGTCACCGTCTTGCCTCTCTTTCTTCCTCCATCTATCTCTCTCTCCCCCACCTCTCTTCTCTTTCCCCCACCTCTTTTTCTCTCCTCTCCCCCACTTCTCCTTTCTCTCTCTCTCTCTCTCTCTCCCCACATCTCTCCTCCCTCCTCTCTCCTTCGTCAATCTCTCTCCCCCACCTCTTTTTTTTCTCCTCTCCCCCACTTCTCCTTCCTCCCCCTCTCGGAGACACGACCGCTTGTGTCCACAGGGGGGCGCCAAAGTCCACGGCGCAAAAAAGCAAAGTTCCTCGGAGGCTTTGAGAGTCTCACATGTCACACCATCTAACACGCTCCACGTCATGTCCCCCCCCCCCCCCCCCCGTAGTGATCATGGTATCATCCGGACCCTGGACCTGCCCATCTACGTGACGCGCGTGCGAGGCAACAGCGTCTTCTGCCTGGACCGCGAGTGCAGGCCGCGCGTCCTCACCATCGACCCCACGGAGTACCGCTTCAAGCTGGCGCTGGTCAACCGCAAATACGACGAGGCGAGTGGCGTCTTCCCACAATCAGATTTCCCGTATCGCTCGGTTGCGTGACGTTGAGATTCCTTCGTCGTCCCCTCCAGGTGCTCCACATGGTGCGCACCGCCAAGCTGGTGGGCCAGTCCATCATCGCCTACCTGCAGAAGAAGGGCTACCCGGAGGTGGCGCTGCACTTCGTGAAAGACGAGAAGACGCGCTTCAGCCTCGCTCTGGAGTGCGGCAACATCGAGGTCGGAGCTCACGGCTTGACTTCCTCCTTTTCTGAGGTTTGAGATCTTTGACACGCTTAATCGCGTCCGTCTCCGTCCACCAGGTGGCGCTGGAGGCCGCCAAGGCGCTGGACGAGCGCAGCTGCTGGGAGCGCCTGGGGGAGGCGGCGCTGCTGCAGGGCCACCACCAGGTGGTGGAGATGTGCTACCAGAGGACCAAGAACTTCGACAAGCTCACCTTCCTCTACCTCATCACCGGCAACCTGGCCAAGCTGCGCAAGATGATGAAGATCGGTGAGCGGCGGACGCCTCCGTATTTATTTTGTGGGTTGTGTTCTCGTCTTACGTCCACTCCTCTTGCAGCCGAGATCAGGAAGGACATGAGCGGCCACTACCAGGCGGCGCTGTACCTGGGCGACGTCAGCGAGAGGGTCCGCATCCTCAAGAACTGTGGGCAGAGTGAGTTCATCCCTCGTTCCCTCTTCTGAGAATCCTCTGGACTCGTCTTCTTCTTCCTGGTTCTGCTAAATAATGTCATAAATAATGTTCATTTAGTCATAAATAATGTTCATTTAGTTATAAATAATGTTCATTTAGTCATAAATAATGTTCATTTAGTTATAAATAATGTTCATTTAGTTATAAATAATGTTCATTTAGTTATAAATAATGTTCATTTAGTCATAAATAATGTTCATTTAGTTATAAATAATGTTCATTTAGTCATAAATAATGTTCATTAGTCATAAATAATGTTCATTTAGTTATAAATAATGTTCATTTTGTCATAAATAATGTTCATTTTGTCATAAATAATGTTCATTTTGTCATAAATAATGTTCATTTAGTTATAAATAATGTTCATTTTGTCATAAATAATGTTCATTTTGTCATAAATAATGTTTGTTTTGTCATAAATAATGTTTGTTTAGTTATAAATAATGTTCATTTTGTCATAAATAATGTTCATTTAGATGTTTGAATTTGGAGCATTAACATATATAATTTTTTACAAAAGCAAAACGAGCGTGACATTTCTTTTGTGTGCAATTTATCTTTTTTCTATTCTTAAATTATGTCAACGTTTTCTGTGAAGAGAAATAATCTTATCGGTAAGAAGAACGTTTTAAATAAAGAATAAAAGAATAAAATCCTTCCTGAAGAAGAAGGCGTGTTGTTGTTCCCGTGGTTGACGATGTGGGCGTGTCTTCAGAGTCCCTGGCCTACCTGACGGCGGCCACCCACGGGCTGGACGAGGAGGCCGAGGCCCTGAAGGAGACCTTTGACCCCGAGAAGGAGACGGTGAGTCTCGATCCCCGCGCCGCTGCTCTCTCCCGCGTCGTCTCTCCTGACGCCGTGTCGTGTCCCAGGTTCCCGAAGTCGACCCCGACGCTCAGCTGCTGCAGCCGGCGCCGCCCATCAACCCGCTGGACACCAACTGGCCGCTGCTCACCGTGTCCAAGGGCTTCTTTGAGGGCGCCATCTCGGCGAAGGGTGAGGCCACGAAAGGCTGAACGACACATAGATGAGGTGTGTGTGTGTGTGTGTGTGTGTGTGAGAGAACCGTGTTCTTCTGCCTCAGGGAAGGCCGGGCAGATGGCCGCCGACCCCGACATGGAGGCCCCGGGCGGTGAGGGCTGGGGAGACGACGCCGAGCTTCAGCTGGACGAAGGTCAAAGCTGCTCAACTTGTATTTTTCCTCCGTCATCGTCGCTGCACCTTTTATCTCTATAAATGGACATTTCTCTCGTGTCTCAGACGGTTTCGTGGATGCTCAGGAAGGATCCGGGGAAGAAGGAGGGATCAAGGAGGAGGGCGGAGGATGGGAGGTGGAGGAAGACCTGGACCTTCCTCCAGAGCTGGTGAGAGGATTCCCACTAATGAAACCTCGAGGAATGTTTCATGCTCAGGAACTTTTTTGTGTGCCTCAGCTGACTGTTTTTCTTTTCTGTCTCCGTCAGGACCTGCCGCCCGGTGGAGGCGGAGGATCGGAGGACGGCTTCTTCGTCCCGCCCACTAAAGGCACGAGTCCCACGCAGATGTGGTGCAACAACTCCCAGCTGCCGGTGGACCACGTCCTGGCTGGCTCCTTCGAGACCGCAATGAGGGTACGAACAACCGTCCTGTGAGATGTTTGTCGCGTAATCACACAGAAGGGACGACGTGTTGCATTATATGCACGGCGTTCATGGTTCTCCTCGTGCTCCCCAGTTGCTCCACGACCAGGTGGGAGTTGTGAACTTCGAGCCCTACAAGTCGCTGTTCATGCAGACGCTGTCCAGAGGCCGCACCTGTTACCTGGGGCTGCCATCCCTGCCCTGCCTGCGCAGCCAACCCCAGAGGAACTGGAAGGTACAGCTGACAAGATTCTCCTCTTCATAAGAATCACAATATGCAAGTATTGTGATTTTGTTGTATTTTTTTAGGACTGTGGCGCAAAGCAAGGCCTGCCCGCTGTGGGCCTGCGCCTCTCCGACCTCATCGCCCGCCTGCAGCACTGCTACCAGCTGACGACGTCGGGGCGCTTCGAGGAAGCCGTGGAGCGCTTCCGAGTCATCCTGCTGTCCGTCCCTCTGCTGGTGGTGGACAACAAGCAGGAGATTGCAGAGGTGAGCCAAAAAACGTTTTTTCAAACCCCCAAGTGCAAAGCATGCTGCTTTTAATACCTGGATTTTTTATTTTTTATTTAAAGAAATGTCATTACAGTTTTATATTTTTTATTTATTTTAAATATGTATTTTTCATTCAACATTTTTTTTATTTATATATATATATTTATTAAATATAAAAATACAAATATTTTTTTTGAAATATTTTTCTTTACATTAAAAAGATGTTTTCATTCATTTATTTTTTATTTATATACATTTTAATGTCATTTAAAAAATGTCATTTTATTTATTTAAAAATGTGTGCTTTAAAATGTGTGTTTCAGGCTCAGCAGCTAATCACCATCTGCAGAGAGTACATCGTGGGTCTCACCATGGAGACGGAGAGGAAGAAGTTGCCTAAGGACACTCTGGATCAGCAGAAGAGGCTGTGTGAGGTCAGTACCGTGGCTGGCTGACGTCACCTGACTTGAAACGGCTCCCTCTAACGTGTGTGTGTGTGTTTTCCCTTCCAGATGGCTGCCTACTTCACCCACTGCAATCTGCAGCCCGTCCACATGGTGCTGGTGTTGCGCACGGCCCTGAACCTCTTCTTCAAGCTGCGTAACTTCAAGACGGCCGCCAGCTTCGCTCGCCGCCTCCTGGAGCTGGGCCCGAAGCCCGACGTCGCCCAGCAGGTCGGTCCCGTGTGCGCTCGGCTTTTAAAAAGAAAGCTGCACACACCGTGTTTTGTAGTTCCCTCGAGCTTTTGCCCCCATCGGCTCTTCGATTGCTGCAGGAAAAAAACCATCAAATTATCTTTGAGTTTGTTACCCACAGACCGTAAAACCAAAAACTCCTAAAGAGAGCCTGTCAGACCGGCCGAGGGGCCCGGGGGACTCGCGGCGCTCCTCTTTTCAAAGTACCGAACCAGTTCCTCACGAATCTCTCTTTCCCATCCAGACGCGCAAGATTCTGGCGGCCTGCGAGAAGACCCTGACGGACGCCCACCAGCTGAACTACGACCCCCACAACCCGTTCGACCTGTGCGGCGCCTCCTTCGTGCCCCTGTACCGCGGGCGCCCCGTTGAGAAGTGCCCCCTGTCCGGAGCGTGCTACTGCCCCACGTACAAGGGCCAGGTCTGCAGGGTCACCGAGGTACGCCGGGACCACCGCCCCTCAAGAGAAGATCACATTTAGAATCTACTTTTATAAACGCACAGAGAGAAAATATGTTCAGTCGTCGTGACGGTTGCTGATTCAATTCACGTAATTACCTTCGCATTGAAATCGCCGTTTATTTATTTATTTGTATGCGTGTTACTCGCATAACTCAAAAAGTATTAAACCGAATCGCATGACATCTGGTGGGATGATTGGTTATTATCCGGGGACCATTTGATTAGATTTTGGGATCGATTGGGTCAAAGGTCAAGGACAAGGTCATGAAAAGGTCAACATCTTCTTTTTACCATAGCGTGGTCATTTTTTATCCAATTGGCATGCAACTAATGCCAACATGTTCATAATTCAATGCCTAATCTTGTGATATGCGAAGGTATGCGCTCTACCGAGTGCCCGTTCTAGTTATATCTGTGGGGTGCTAACATTGACGTCATACAGCGATACACACGTGTAGAATAATCACCAGTATGAGGAGCTTCCTGGAGGTCTTTTAAATTATTTCCCCCCAGCTGTATTAACCTTTTTCATTTCCCCTTTTATTTTCTAGGTGACGGAGATCGGTAAGGATGTGATCGGTCTGCGCGTGAGTCCTCTTCAGTTCCGTTGAGGCGGAGGAGACGGGGACACGAGGAGGACCAACGCGTCCACACAACACGGGAGCTGAAAGCAGAAATCTAAATACAGACACGCGTTTGCTCAGTGATGTTTAAACCTCTCGAATCCTTTTAAAGTATCTTACTCCATGCTGCGTCGTCTCTGTGCTGTGGCCTCCTTAGAGCTGTAAACTGTCTAACCGTTGTCTCTTTCTGACTTGTGTGACATTAATCATTCAGTGAGCAGCACGTGCTCTAATGTATCTGGGGGGGGGAATAATAAATAAATAAATGGCTGTTTATGAATGGAAATGTGTTTGTGTGGTGTATTTTTTTTAATGTATTTATTATGCGTGGGCACAGCTTGGTGACCAATGGTACCTCTGGATGATGTCTTTTTATTGCATACATAAAAATAGAGAATATCCAAAGTTCACCACAGAGCTGAGTCGTGAAGGAAGTAGAGTTGACTCCAGTTAGAAGCTGGTCCATCATTTAAACTTAATTGTGGGAAGGAGATAAATTACTTATTAAACAAACGTATGTTGTTTTTTTTACTGATTTTTATTATTGATTTAATTTTTTTAAACAAACGAGAGTTCCGGAGCTGCCGTTTTGAACGAGTCCGTCCCTTTTCTGGGTAAGCGGAACCAAACAGCGGAAGCCCGGACGCATTTCACGTCAACACCCACTGTTGTGTTGTGTTCTCCCTTTGCCGAACCAGGAAGATGGATCTGCTGTCGAGCAAATGGCTCGTTAATCTGCTAGTTTGTTGCCTCTTCGTCGGTGAGTTTGACTCGCACGGCTCTCTGTCCACGCAGTCGTGTTATTATGGGATAGAGTGCGCGTGCTTGCGCGCGACGGGTCAGTTTGAGGCACTTCTTTGTGCTCGGAGCTAACCGAATGCTAAGCTAGTACGCGCTAGCCGAACGCGAACCCGTTGCTCTTAAACTTGTCGTTTCTCAACGAGGCGGAGAGTCCGTGACAATTAATGTCCACATGTCCGTCAACTGGAAACGATTAAAAACGTTTATTATTATTTTTTATTATTACATCTTTTCGACGACTTTACGATGAGTGTCTCTGCCTCTCGGGTCCGGAGCCGCCCAGCGTCAGCGTGACTGCAGTCACGTCACCCGCCGGACCTTTACGGCAAATGACGTCATCTCTCTTCAGCGGTTTGTGCGGTTGCCGCAAAGCAGTCCGCAGCGCCAGAGAAGCTGTTTTCTGATCCTGGTTCATTCTGCCTGAGGTGTTACACCGAAACAGCCCCGTGTGAATTCACCTCCTGTTACCTTCACCTGCACGAACACCGTTGACCCTCTGTGACCACAGCAACTAAAACCGACAGAACATTAATATTGTTTCCCAAGTTTAAGTGTCAGGTACTTTTTGTTTGTTTGTTGATACCTAAATAGACCTTTAAATAAATAATAAAAGTTGATATTCCTTATATGTTTTACACAGTAAAAGACAGCCTGGGGTCAAATTGAGTTGTGTCCAGGACATTGAAAACATATCATCATGTGTATTTAATGTTTTCCCCGTTGTCCCCAATAAATTAGGAAAAGTCATGAAATAGGAAGCAAAAAACCACGATCTTGTTTTTTTCTTTCCTGCTACAGTCGTTAAAGTGCTTTCTTCTTCTTCTTCTTCCTCTTCTTTCTTGCAGCCGTCGGCGGTAGTTCGGTGGAAAAGAAGATCTACGTGAACCTGAACTACACCGTCCCGTGTGTGCGGCTGCTCAACGCCACGCACCAGATCGGCTGCCAGTGTGAGTAAAGCTCCTGTGAAAAGAGCCGTGACCTCTGGGGTCTTTCTTTGACTGTTTTAGTCGTAAAATACTGACGACGACTGTTTATTAAATAAAGTTCTCAAAGAATTTCCCGTGTGGTTGCTCCAGGCGGAAAAACTACAAAATCAATTCCACGGCTTTCGAGAGTCAGAAATGATTTTTGCGGTTGAAGATGAACCAGGAAATATATTCTCTTGATTTAATGTGACTTATCAAAAGCTTTCCCCCTAGTGGAGAAGAGGCGCAGGTGCACCCACGTTGATGTTTGTTTCTAGCACAGCAGTGTCTCATCCCACATTCCCCTGTGTTGTTGTTGTTGTTGTTAGCCCATTTGTCCGGTAACGTGGGCGTGCTCCATGTGCTGGAGTCCGAGGAAGACCTGGACTGGGTCCTGACCTCTGGCCTCACGCCTCCATACCTGGTTATCCTGGAGTCGTCGCTCTTTACCAGGTACAGTGAACGCACCCTGCAGAGGAAGCGCCTCTCATGAAATAATCTACGACGCTCTATCCTCTGACGGGTGTGTGTTCCCCCCCCCCCCCCCGTCAGATCCGTCATGATGAAGCTGAAGAGCGGCTCAGGCAGGGTGGCGGGCGTCGCCGTGGTGACGCCGAGCGCCAACCCGTCCCGGGGCTCCTCCCCCCACACCAGCTGCCCCAACGAGAACACGGGTGGGTGAGGGCGGCGCGACACACCGGTTACACGGGAATATAAAAATGAGGTTTTTACAAGCCGCGCGCGAAGCGACACGCAACATCGTGGTGTCGCCATGGCGACGTGTGTGTACTCGAAACACAGGTTTAGGATTCAAGGCTGCGGTGAACTTATTGTTGGGCAAGAACACATTCACTCCATGCAAACGGGTTTTTTTAACATTGACTGTTTTGTTATTTTACAATATAGACATCAGAATTGGTTCTGGGAGTTTTTTTAGTTTTTTATTTCCCCCCCAATTAGGTATTTAGATCATTCTTTTAATGAATTTAATGACCGTCACTTTCATTTATTTAAACTTAATTTAATTTATGATCCATAATTTTTGGTGGGCAGCCCTAAATACTACGATACCCCATGAGCTCCTTCAATTAATTAATTAATTAATGCATTTTACTTCCACGCCGCAGCCTTTTATGATATACTGACAGAAAAATAAAATAAAAGAAGGAATAAAACACTTAAAGCTCCTTTTTAGCTTCACTTTCCATGAGTTTGTGCGTGTTTCCCCTCAGGCGTGTACACGGACGCCTACGACCCCGCCATGGCCCGCTGCAACGTGACGCTGTGGAACCCGCTGGGCAGCGGCTTGTCCTACGAGGCCTTCGACTTCCCCATCTTCAGCATGAAGGACGACAACGACACGCAGGTCATACAACAGGTAACGGGACAGGAAGTGGCTCACTGGCGGGACAGGAAGTGGCTCACTGGCGGGACAGGAAGTGGCTCACTGGCGGGACAGGAAGTGGCTCACTGGCGGGACAGGACGTGGGTCACTGGCAGGACAGGAAGTGGGTCACTAATGGGACAGGAAGTGGGTCACTGACGGGACAGGAAGTGGCTCACTGGCGGGACAGGAAGTGGCTCACTGTCGGGACAGGAAGTGGGTCACTGGCGGGACAGGAAGTGGGTCACTGGCGGGACAGGAAGTGGGTCACTGGCGGGACAGGAAGTGGGTCACTGGCGGGACAGGAAGTGGATCACTGACGGGACAGGAAGTGGTTCACTGACGGGACAGGATGTGGATCACTGACGGGACAGGAAGTGGTTCACTGACGGGACAGGATGTGGATCACTGACGGGACAGGAAGTGGTTCACTGGCGGGACAGGAAGTGGACCACTGACGGGACAGGAAGTGGTTCACTGACGGGACAGGATGTGGATCACTGACGGGACAGGAAGTGGGTCACTGACATCTTGCGACACATGATAAATATATAAATATATACCTATAAACCAGGAGCTGAAAATAATGTTGAGCTCTCTCTCCTCTCCCCCTCCCTTTCTTTCCCCCTCTCTCCTATCACTCCCTCTGTATGTCTCTCCCTCCCTCCCTCCCTCTCTCTCCTCCCTCCCTCCCCCTCCCTCCTCAGTGCTACATGGATCACAACCGGGCCTCCAACGGCAGCGCCCCCCGCTACCCGCTGTGCGCCATGCAGCTCTACTCACACATGTCGGCCGTCACGGACACGGCCACCTGCATGCGGAGGAACGACATCAACTTAAGCCTCAGCCCGGGTGGGAGCTCACTGCTCGGATTAATGCCCGGGAGCATGAACGCATCTATTAAAACCAGGAGCATGAACGCATCATTTAAAACCAGGAGCATGAACGCATCATTAAAAACCAGGAGCATGAACGCATCTATTAAAAACCAGGAGCATGAACGCATCATTTAAAACCAGGAGCATGAATGCATCATTTAAAACCAGGAGCATGAACGCATCATTTAAAACCAGGAGCATGAATGCATCATTTAAAACCAGGAGCATGAACGCATCATTTAAAACCAGAAGCATGAACGCATCTATTAAAAACCAGGAGCATGAACGCATCATTTAAAACCAGGAGCATGAATGCATCATTTAAAACCAGGAGCATGAACGCATCATTTAAAACCAGGAGCATGAACGCATCATTTAAAACCAGGAGCATGAACGCATCATTTAAAACCAGAAGCATGAACGCATCATTTAAAAACCAGGAGCATGAACGCATCATTCTCTCTTATTAATCCTTCAAAAGAGAAATCATGAACGCATCTATTTAAACAATGTTGAGCTCTCCTCTCTCTCGCCTCTCTCGCCCCTCTATTTCCTCTCTCTCTTCCCCTTCTCTCTCCCCTCTTTCCTCTCTCTCCCCACAATCTCTCCCCCCTTTTTTTCCTCTCTCCCTCTCCTCGCTCCCCCCTCTCTCCTCTCTCTCCCCACTCCCTCTCTTTCCTCTCTCTCTCTCCCCCCTCTCTCTCCTTAGCCTCTCTCTCCTCTCTCTTTCTCTCACTCTCGTTCTCTCTTTTTCTCTCTCCCCCTCTCTTTCTTTATCTCTCCCCCTCTCT
This sequence comes from Pseudoliparis swirei, assembly GCF_029220125.1. Lineage (NCBI taxonomy): Eukaryota > Metazoa > Chordata > Actinopteri > Perciformes > Liparidae > Pseudoliparis > Pseudoliparis swirei. The sequence goes on along the minus strand of NW_026613261.1, from coordinate 757,007 downwards.
TCCTCTCTCTTCCTCTCTCCCTCCCTCCCTCCCTCCCTCCCCCTCTCTCTCTCCCCCTCTCTCTCTCTGCCCTCTCTCCCGGGTGGGAGCTCCCTACACGCAGTGACCTCTGAGGTCATGAGCACCTGACCGTACCAAAGACACTCGCTCTAACGAATCTCTTTTCATTTCTTGTGTCCTCAGCCGAAATGGTTTGCGACCCGCTGGGAGACTTCAACGTCTGGGGGTCCACGAGGCCCCTGAACAACACGGCCAAGGGCCACAAGCAGGGGGAGAGCCTGGTGCTGGCAGCAGCCAGGGTGACTGACACTTATGATTATCATCATTATTATTAATATTATTATTATCACTATTATTATCATTATTATTATTATCATTATTATTGTCATTATTATTATTATTATTATTGGCTGTGATCTCCAGTATAGAGGCTGAAGGAGAGGCTCCTCCCTCTTTCTCTGAAGAGACTTTTTGTTTTTATTTCTGTGTTCTTTATAAACTGGATCCAACCAGACACACATTTATTTTTAAATTATATTTATTTAATTAATTATATTTATTTAATTAATTATATGTATTTAATTTATTCTATTCATTACATTTATTCTATTTATTAAATTTCTTATATCTATGTAATTGATTCTATTTATGTAATTGATTCTATTTATTTAATTTATTATATTTATTTAATGTATTATATTTATTTAATGTATTATATTTATTTAATTTTTTATTTGATGACATTTTATTGACTCAATTATTAATCAGTCAAAAGAGAAGGCTAAAAATAATGTTGAGCTCTCGCTTCCTCTATCTCCCTCCCTCTCTCTTCCTCTCTCTCTTTCCCTCTCCCTCCCCCTCTCTCTTCCTCTCTCTTCCTCTCTCTCTCTCCCCCCCCCCCCCTCCAGTTGGACAGCCGCTCTTTCTTCTTCGACGTGGCTCCCGGAGCAGAGAGCGGCGCCTCCGGCTTCATCGCTTTGCTGGCGGCCGCTCACGCTCTGAGGAACGCCACCCAGGAGGCTCCGCCCCCACGCAACATCCTCTACGCCTTCTTTCACGGGGTCCGTTGCTCGCGGCGCTCGACCGTCGAACCTCGCTCGCCGTTCCCCTCCGGCCGACTCACGTTGTCGTTTCCCTCCAGGAAACCTTCGACTACATCGGCAGCTCCAGGATGGTGTTCGACATGCAGCAGAAGAACTTTGCAGTGGATCTGGACAACGTGCACTCGGTGCTGGAGGTCGGACAGGTGTGTGTGTGTGTGTGTGTGTGATACGAGCAGCCATGCCGACGGTTCTGCACCTTTTTATTATTTCTGAACAATAATACAAAGAGTCTCATCGGCCAACTTTTGGTCCGAGGCCGTTTTTCATACCCAAAGTATTTATGCAAATCTTACTTTAAACAACTTGCATGACTCATGAAACTCTTATAATTATATTATTACAACCTTTCCAACGGTGTACCTTTTCCCTCCACAGTTACGCTGTGTGTAAGTCGTGTTTATCGTGTTACTCCCTCAGGTCGGGCTGCGGGCCGACTCCAAACTGTGGCTTCACTCCGACCCGGTGTCCCGCAAGAACGACAGCGTCAACGACGAGGTTCGTGTCCACCACAATTATAGCTTTAATATGTCAAATATAGCTTTAATATGACAAATATAGCTTTAGTATGTCAAATATAGTTTGAATATGTCAAATATAGCTTTAATATGACAAATATAGCTTTAATATGGCAAATATAGCTTTAATATGCTTTAAATATAGCTTTAATATGTAAAATATAGCTTTAATATTCTTTAAATATAGCTTTAATATGTCAAATATAGCTTTAATATGTCAAATATAGCTTTAATATTTCAAATATAGCCTCTAATATGTCAAATATAGCTTTAATATGTCAAATATAGCTTTAATATGCTTTAAATATAGCTTTAATATGTCAAATAAAGCCTCTAATATGTCAAATATAGCTTTAATATGTCAATTATAGCTTTAATATGTCAAATATTGCTTTAATGTCAAATATTGCTTTAATATGACACATATTGCTTTAATATGTCAAATATAGCTTTAATATGTCAAATATAGCTTTAATATTTCAAATATAGCCTCTAATATGTCAAATATAGCTTTAATATGTCAATTATAGCTTTAATATGACACGTATTGCTTTAATATGTCAAATATAGCTTTAATATGTCAAATATAGCTTTAATATTTCAAATATAGCCTCTAATATGTCAAATATAGCTTTAATGTCAATTATAGCTTTAATATGACACATATTGCTTTAATATGTCAAATATAGCCTCTAATATGTCAAATATAGCTTTAATATGTCAATTATAGCTTTAATATGACACATATTGCTTTAATATGTCAAATATAGCTTTAATATGTCAAATATAGCTTTAATATGACAAATATTGCTTTAATATGCTTTAAATATAACTTTAAATAAGCTCTTAATATACCCTTTAATTTGTTCTAAATATACCTTTTAATATGCTCTAAATATACCTTTTATTATGCTTTAAATCTAATTTTAAATATGCTCTAAATATACCTTTTAATATGTTCAAATAAACCTTTTAATTTGTTGTAATAAACCTATTAATATGCTCTAAATATACCTTTTATTATACTTTAAATCTAATTTTAAATATGCTCTAAATATACCTTTTAATATGTTAAAATAAACCTTTTAATTTGTTGTAATAAACCTTTTAATATGCTCTAAATATACCTTTAATATGCTTTAAATATACCTTTTAATATGCTTTAAATATACCTTTTAATTTGTTCTAAATAAACCTTTTAATATGTCAAATATAGCCTCTAATATGCTTTAAATATACCTCTTAACATGCTCTAAATAAACCTCCAAGTAGAGCGTCTGTCCACCCTCAGCTTGTCCTCTGTGCACCTGTCCAGGTGAAGCAGCTGATCCTCCGCCTGCGGTCGGCCTCCGCCGGCCTCGGCCTATCGGTGGAGGAGCCCGGCTTCTCTCAGCCCCTCCCCCCCTCGTCCTTCCAGCGCTTCCTGAGAGCTCGGCCGATCCCCGGGGTCGTCATCGAGGACCACCGCTCCGCTTTCACCAACAGGTGATCCACGCCACGACCACGAGACGCCACGCCACGCCATGACCACGAGATGCCACGACCACGAGACGCCACGAGACGCCAAGCCACGCCACTCCACGACCACGAGACGCCACGACACGACCACGACACGACCACGAGACGCCACGACCACGAGACGCCAAGCCACGCCCACGACACGCCACGACACGCCACAACCACGAGACAACAGCACTTCCACCCATCAGCGTGGGATCTGGGTCATCTCAAGGAATCAATTTATTTACCTCTCTCTCTCTCTCTCCCTCCCCCTCTCTCTACCCCTCTCACTCCCTCCCTCTCTCCATCCCTCCCTCTCTCTCTCTCCATCCCTCCCTCTCTCTCCCTCCCCCTCTCTCTACCCCTCTCACTCCCTCCATCCCTCTCTCTCTCTCCATCCCTCCCTCTCTCTCCCTCCCCCTCTCTCTCCCTCCCCCTCTCTCTACCCCTCTCACTCTCTCTACCCCTCTCACTCTCTCACTCCCTCCCTCTCTCCCTCCATCCCTCCCTCTCTCTCTCTCCATCCCTCCCTCTCTCTCTCTCTCCATCCCTCCCTCTCTCTCTGTCCATCCCTCCCTCTCTCTCCCTCCCCCTCTCACTCCCTCCCTCTCTCCATCCCTCCTTCCCGTGTGCAGCTTCTACGAGAGCATGTACGATAACGCCGACTACCTGAACATCTCTTACCCTCCCGACCTGACGCCGGAGGAGCAGCTGGAGTTCGTCACGGACACGGCGAAGGTCTGTGATTGGTCCACTGACCACGAGTACTGACCCATAACGGCGTCCGTGTTGCATGTCATCGCGAAGTCGCCGTTCACGTTTCTGATTGAGTCGTTCTTTGCCCTTCGTGCGTCCTCCCAGGCTCTAACCGAGGTGGCCACCATGGTCGCCCGGACTCTGTTCACCCAGGCAGGAGGAGAGGAGAGCCAGCAGAGCAGCATCAACGCCGACCCGCAGATGGTACCATTTAAATATCAATATATATTAAATATATAAATAATATATATGATATATATTATTATATATAATATTTTACATTTTATATATCATATATAATATATATATATAATATATATATTAGATATAATGTATATATAATATAATATATATACTATATATATAACATAATTTATATATTATATATATATAGTATATGTTATAATATAATATATATATAATATTATATTTTATACTATATATATTATATATATAGTATATATATATATTATATTATATTTTATACTATATATATAATATATATATTATAATATATATATAATATTATATTTTATACTATATATATATATAATGTATATATCATAAAATATTATATATATATTATACATATATATAATATTATAATATATATATAATATTAAAATATATATATATAATATGTTGTTGCTTTTGTTTTGTGCGTTGACATTGGTGTTGTTCCCCATCGTCCCCTCAGGTGACCCGGATCCTGTACGGGTTCCTGGTCCGCTCCAACAACTCCTGGTTCCAGCAGCTGGTCCCCTCGGACCTCATGAGCCACCTGAGTGAGTTCAGATGTTTGTTATCGACTGGACGCGTACCCGTGTTTTATTGTGAAGGGCTGACATGTTGGATCCCGACCCGTGACTAGTGTCCTCCTCTCTCAGCGGACGGGCCCACTAACTTCTACGTGGGCGTGGCCACGCAGACCAGCAAGCCCACCCTGCTGGTGCAGCTGCTGCTGGCCAACCTGAGCGGCAGCACCGTGAACGTCAGCCGGGACGACTGCCAGAACCAGAGGCTGGACGGCCAGGACACGCAGAGCAAGCACGTGAGGCCAGCACCCCACACCTCGTGATTAGTTAATCATCGGTAGTTATAGTGTTTAACTATCTGAACAATCCAAGGATTTTACATTTAAGGGGATTTTAAATGAATTTTGCTGTCATTAAAAAATGAAAGAAGTGGAACGTCTTCACATCTGAGACACTAAAACCAGGAGAACCTGTTAGTTAGACTGTAAGTTAGTTAGTTAGATAGTAAGTTAGATAGTTAGTAAGTTAGTTAAGTATCAAGTTAGATAGTTAGCTGGAAAAACCAAAACCTTCAGTCTATAAACACATTTGTGTAGAAAGTGACTCCAACTCTTACTCAAATGTTGAATACCTAAAAACACAAATCCACTGGATGCATTTAGATTAAAGCTGTCAGAACCCGTGGAGTCTGACCCGTAGAGTCTGACCCGTAGAGTCTGACCCGTAGAGTCTGACCCGTAGAGTCTGACCCGTAGAGTCTGACCCGTAGAGTCTGACCCGTAGAGTCTGACCCATAGAGTCTGACCCGTAGAGTCTGACCCGTAGAGTCTGACCCGTAGAGTCTGACCCGTGGAGTCTGACCCGTAGAGTCTGACCCGTGGAGTCTGACCCATAGAGTCTGACCCGTAGAGTCTGACCTGTAGAGTCTTACCCGTAGAGTCTGACCCGTGGAGTCTGACCCGTAGAGTCTGACCCGTGGAGTCTGACCCGTAGAGTCTGACCCGTAGAGTCTGACCCGTAGAGTCTGACCCGTAGAGTCTGACCCGTGGAGTCTGACCCATAGAGTCTGACCCGTGGAGTCTGACCCGTAGAGTCTGACCCATAGAGTCTGACCCATGGAGTCTGACCCGTGGAGTCTGACCCGTAGAGTCTGACCCGTAGAGTCTGACCCGTAGAGTCTGACCCATAGAGTCTGACCCGTGGAGTCTGACCCATAGAGTCTGACCCATAGAGTCTGACCCGTGGAGTCTGACCCATAGAGTCTGACCCGTGGAGTGTGACCCGTAGAGTCTGACCCGTAGAGTCTGACCCATAGAGTGACCCGTGGAGTCTGACCCGTGGAGTCTGACCCGTAGAGTCTGACCCGTGTGTAACGATGTTCCCCTCAGCTGCACTCCTTCCTGTGGGTCCAGGGCGCGGCGCCGCCCAACAGCACCGAGCGGGCCGGCTTCTGCACGCGCTCCACGGCGCGCCTCTCCAAGGCGCTGTCGCCGGCCTTCGACCTGCAGGACTTCACCTCCACGGAGTACTCCACCTGGACCGAGTCCCGCTGGAAGACCATCAAGGGCCGCATCTTCCTGGTGGCCAGCCACGACCTGGAGGTACGTAGCCTCCTGCGCCTCATGGGGCCTCATGGGGCCTCATGGAGCCTCCTGCGCCTCATGGGGCCTCATAGGGCCTCCTGGGCCTCATAGGGCCTCATAGGGCCTCCTGGGCCTCATAGGGCCTCATAGGGACTCCTGGGCCTCATAGGGCCTCATGGGGCCTCATGGGGCCTCCTGGGCCTCATGGGGCCTCATAGGGCCTCATGGGGCCTCATGGAGCCTCCTGCGCCTCATGGGGCCTCCTGCGCCTCCTGGGGCCTCATAGGGCCTCCTGCGCCTCCTGGGCAGGAGGCCTCCTGGGCCTCATGGAGCCTCCTGCGCCTCCTGGGCCCTGCGCGCTGCCTGCAGGCGGAGAGGAAGACGACGGTGATGAATCACGTCGCTCCAAGAGGAGTCGAGCCTCGGCACGTTCATTATAACGTCGTTAACACCGAAATGGAGCTCAGCCAATCAGAGCGCAGGAGTCAGGGGGGGGAGGGGCCACCCGGGAGGGAGAACACTGCTGTGTGAGTCATGTTGCGTAACATGCAACAGTAAAGACATGTGAGAACGAATGAATTCTGCACGCACATACACACGCATACACACATACACACACGCACACACACACGCACACAAACACACATTCACGCACACTTACACACATACACGCACACAAACACACATTCACACACACGCACACACACATACACGCACACTCACACACATACACACACAAACACACATTCACGCACACTCACACACATACACGCACACAAACACACATTCACACACACGCACACACACATACACGCACACTCACACACATACACACACAAACACACATTCACGCACACTCACACACATACACACACACATTCACACACACGCACACACACATACACGCACACTCACACACACGCACACAAACACACATTCACGCACACTCACACACATACACACACGCACACATACACACATGCACACACACACGCACTCACTCAATCTCACACACACGCACACACACACACTCACTCCCCCCCCCCCTGTAATGCCGTGTGGTCCTCAGATGTTGACGCTCGGCGTGGGCGTCGCCGTGCTGCTGGCGTCTCTGATGCTGACGTACGCCATGAGCTCCAAGGCCGACGTCCTCTTCAGCTCGGGGCGGGAGCCCGCCAACGCCACCTACTGACCGGACCGGGCGGCGCCGGCCCACCAGCACCACCACACCACCACCACCACCCCAACAGACCACCAGGATGGAGCAGCAGAGGGTTTTTTGTTTTTTTTGACGACGATGTTTATGGACTCGCCCTTTGAGCTGAGACGCGACACGAGGACCGGACCGGACCGGATGGATCTGGACTCATCAGGGTCAGAGACCCTGTCAGCGGAAACGTTTTTTATATTTCTTTTTCATTCCTTTTTCCTCTTTTTTTCTTTTCTTGTGGGAGGATGTTCCCCGTGTCACGGGAGAGGAGGCGCAACATCAGCTTTAACCTGAGCGCGGGGTTCCCCTCCGATTGTGAATATGTAAATGTGGCCGCGTGTGTGTGTGTGTCTGTACCTGTGTGTGTGTGTGTGTGTGTGTGATCACCTGACTGATGCGTACGCACAACGAGTGTGTCTTGAACTTCGTGGATTGCGATGATTTGTGCAATACTGCAGCCGTCTGTCGACGTCGTTAACTTATCAACCCGAGAAGAATAAAACACGTCATTTGTTTCTGTCTGAGCGAGTCGTTAAATTTAAGGTTTGATCATTTTTACGGTTCCCCAATAATCTAAACTTCACTTTCACGTATTGCGATGCGTGGAGAAGAAGAATATCCCGGCGTGGCCGAAAAACATTTTTTATTTCATATCGTAAACGAATCCAAACCCCCCCCCAAAAAACTCTTGTTTCTCCACTAAAGACGCAGGTGTCTCCTTTTTTTAACGAGGTTAAAAACAATAAATCGAAGTGCAGCATTGATTGGGGGGTCAAAAATATATATCTTAAATCTCAAATGAAACTTGCAGGAACTCTGAAAGTCATTATATGAACAAGATGGTGACAAACAGCATTGTTGGGATATTTATATATATATAAATATATTTATATATTTATTTATAAATATATATTGATAGAGATTTATATATAAATATATTTATATATAAATGTATATATTTATATATGCATACATTTATATAAATATGTATTTGTCTCTATAACAATAGATGTATTTATATATAAATGTATTGAGAGGAAACAACAAAGTGATTTCATCTTTTCTCTCGGAGAGAATGAGGTCATTCCCAAAGCACATTGATTTGAGATGGGGGGGGGGGGGGGTCCCAATCCCAATCCCAATCCCAATCCCAATCCCAATCCCAATCCCATTGTTGTCTCTTTAGCAGTGCTTTAGCAGTGCTTTAGCTGCGTGGCACCAGAGGAGCTCGGCCTGTTGACCTTTTGACCCCTTAAGTGGGTCAATGGGTTGTGAGCGGCTCATCAAACGGGTCTCCTCTCGAGGATTAGAGATCCTAAACATATTCATATCGTTTAGGACTTCAAAACGTCTTTGTCCTCGTGTGACTGCTCTCAAATAAAAACTGTAAAAACATTTAGTATTACTTTATCTTCTTTTAATTCTAATCTCGAGGTTTGACTGTGTCGAGGTACCTCGTCGGATAATAAAAGCGAGTGCATTTGATTTATTATTTATTATTCCTTTACATCTGGTAGGCAGAAGTATCAACTATGGAATCACAACAAATGACTGTAAAGAAAACATTTTGTTTTATTTGTTGTGTTTACCTGTCGTGTGGAAGGATGTTTTTTTTGTTTTTTTTATGATTTCCGGTTGTAAAATTCGTCGTACCATGCAAATAAATTCTGATCATGTTTAAAAAATATATAGATATCTTTAATCTTAAATGAAACTTGCAGTAACTCTGATAGTCATTTTATGAACAAGATGGTGATAAACAGCATTGTTAGTATTTATATATATATTTATATATCAATATATATTGATAGAGATAAATATATATTTGTCTATATAACATATGTATTTATATATAAATACATATATTGTTATATAGACAAATATATATTTATATATATACATTTATATATCAATGTTTTAAAATGTGTGAAAGCATTAACTTTATATGCAGTGGTTTATATCTAATAAGTATATATAATATAAGTGAGGGCAGGATGTGACTCACAGCTTATTACACTTTTTATTTAATATTACAGGGGAAAAAAGTCTCGTTCTCATATGTGTTTGAAGTGTCCTGTGCATGCGCGTGACTTCACCGACTGTACAGACAGTTCATGATGATGGAGGATTCTTGTGTGTGTGTGTGTGTGTGTGTGTGTGTGTGTGTGTGTGTGTGTGTGTGTGTGTGTGTGTGTGTGTGTGTGTGTGTGTGTGTGTGTGTGTGTGTGTGTGTGTGTGTGTGTGTGTGTGTGTGTGTGTGTGTGTGTGTGTGTGTGTTAGGTAATGGATGTTTTGTGGCTGAACACACGCACACACACACGGTTTCCACAGGCCCCTCCCCCTTCGGAGGCGGGGCCAAAGTGGAGCGGAGGCGGGGCTCGCGCTGCTACGGCTGAGTGGAAAGAAAGTGGAAAGTGAGGAAAAAAATTCCCTGAATGGACAATCCGGAATAAGTAAGTAGTATTTTTGTGTGGAATAAATGTGTTGAAACGCTGCCGGCGGGGACTGCGCGCGCCGCTTCACGCGCCGGAGGACTCGGGCTCGCGGGAGCTCTCCGGTTCCCCCAAACAATAGTCCACCGGACGCGGGGGTTGCCCTTTTATTTTTTGTTGGGAGGAGGAAGAGGAGGAGGGGTTGAAACCGAGAGGGAACTTTAGGACCTTCATCGGGCCTATTGTTGTCCAGGTAGGTCCGAGGAGCACCTTTTACACGAGGAGGGTTGTGTTCCTGAACGTTACACAGGGAGAGAGGGAGAGAGAGTGGGAGAGAGCGGAGAGGGAGAGAGAGAGGGAGAGAGAGAGAGAGGGCGAGGGAGAGAGAGGGAGAGAGAGAGGGCGAGGGAGAGAGATGAGCGTGGAGGAAAAGACCCGTGTCCCCTTTGATCTCAGGCCGACGGGCTGAGCGTCTCCTCGCTGGAGGACTGCGGGGCTGGTGAGGCGTCCATTCATTTACAGGAGAGAAGAAGGAAAGGCGGAAGAGCAGGACGAGCTTCTCTTTTTGAGGAGGAGGAGGAGGAGGAGGAGGGGAGCAGTGGGGCCTGGGAGTCTCCATTGTCCTGCACCTCCTTTTCTTCTTTCTCTTTTCATGTTGTCGGGTCGCGCAACTCTTTTTTCCGTCCGCCCCTAAAATGCTCCCGGACCCCCCTCGGCGTGGCCGTGTGTGTGTGTGTGTGTGTGTGTGTGTGTGTGTGTGTGTGTGTGTGTGTGTGTGTGTGTGTGTGTGTGTGTGTGTGTGTGTGTGTGTGTGTGTGTGTGTGTGTGTGTGTCGCTGCATTCGGGATGCGCGTTACACCGCGGCAGCGCGACAATGTGTCCGAAGTGAAACATTGTAGCGCGGGCGGCGCGGCAACAGGACCGCGGGGCCGCGCGTACTTGCCGGCGTCACAGGTAGACTCTCACGCGCACGGAGGGAGAGGTGTGTGTGTGGGGGGGGGGGCGGCTTCCGATGGGACTGTAGTAGTGGTCAAGTGAGACCTATGGGGGGGGGGGGGGGGTCTCTGTTGACACGCATTGAGACAACAGCCTGTTAGAGAACCACCGAATGTTAAAGTTGTGTATCAATAATAATCATAATAATGTCCAGTAGGGCCTTAATTAAATAACTGTTTTATTATGTTAATCATTAAATCAGTTAAAATTTCAAGGATGTAAGACAAATATATATATGGAAACAATCAGGATACATTGTATGTGTGTGTATATATATATGTATATATATATATACACACACATACATGCAATGTATCCTGATTGTTTCCACACTGCTGTTCTCAGTCTTTATGTTATATTCTTGTTCCTTTTGTCTTTATGTTCTAACTATAATATCATAAACACGAACATGTCTGACCCGATGTGTAATTACCTCGCCACTTCCTGGAAGCCTCCTCGCGGTTGGAGACACGTAATTCTCACACTACCGCATTGCATTGTGGGATATTCACGCTGGCTGAGTGCCCGCCGGTTTCTTTTCATACGGGCGTAGACTCAAACGTATTTTGGGTTTTGATGGCATTAATTTAACTTCTCTGGTTTCTTTTGAGAGGATATCAATTCAGAGAAATCACATCATGGATATCCAGACGCCATGTTGTTATTCAGTAGAACATAGAACCATCTGTAGATCATCTAGGGACCTGAGTCATTATTGACAGGCACGTTGTTGTTGTTGTTGTTGAGGTTTTCAAATGTCGGTTTTAAATGCCTGGTGAGCCGCGACTTGGATCGCTCTCAAAGGAATGACCGTCAGACCATCAGTCCATCTGGTGTTTACCAGAGATGTGCTCAGAAGTGTGTGTGTGTGTGGGGGGGGAGATACCAAAACTGTATAGAACGCAACTATAGGGTTAATAATATCCCCCCCCCCCCTCTAATGGACCAGAGTCCGATCCACTTCCTGCCCCTCAGTACGATGTTTGGATATGAAGACGGTTTGTGTAGACAGGCCTGTTGATTCAACCATATCCTGTTAGATCTGCACACGCACACACAGACAGACAGTCAGACAGACAGACAGACAGACAGACTGTGTGTGTGTGTGTGTGTGTGTGTGTGTGTGTGTGTGTGTGTGTGTGTGTGTGTGTGTGTGTGTGTGTGTGTGTGTGTGTGTGTGTGTGTGTGTGGCCCCTCCCTGACAGCTGCTGAGAGTTGGATGAAAACTTGATTTCTCTCTTTTTTTTGGTGCCTTCTTTGGGGGAGGGGCTTAAAGAAAGAGAGAGAATCCGACATGTCTCACTCTCAAACACCAGTTGCAGTGGTTTGGTTGAGCATGAGCTTACCGCCCTTTATTTTATTCTTTCTCAGCGTCTTCACTTCTACATATTTATTTAACAAGCATTTAGACACCAAATAAAGAGACGTACATCGTTTGGTGGGACGCTCCGACAACTGAACTTCTAAACGTTTCTTATTTTTCTTTCTAGGACAAAAAAGAAGCCAAATAATAACTTCCCTTTTACATAAAAAGAAAAGGTGCATTTTTAAATGTGAACCCGATTATGAATCATCCGTCTCTCAGAGCTTCTCTTTCACGTGTTCTCCACGGCGTTAACGTGCCTCTGACCTCTGCAGCAGGTCACGACCTTTGAGTTCATTTACACTGTAACATGAAGTTAAACACATGGGGGTAAAGATGAGGATGTTTTACAGTCATTGTGTACACACAGCTAAATGAAGCTGGCGACTCATTTCATGTATAGTTATGTAATGGCTCTACCCTCGTGGCCCTGGTGGAGGTTATGTAATGGCTCTACCCTCGTGGCGCGGGGCCCTGTCGGAGGCTCGGCGCCCGACATCGCCGCTGGGTGTCATCTGGGGCCTCGGGCCCACGCAGATCACTGAGCCGCCGCTGGGAGAAACGTCTTTTTAAAGCAGCGTCACGGGATCAAAGGTCATTTCTCCTTTTTTTAGAAGCCAGACTTTGACTTCTATTTGAGGCGGGCGGTTAGAAAGGAGCCAGTTGACCCCCCCCCCCCCCCCCAAAGGTGGATCTGAGTCTTCATTACGCAAACAAACAGAAAGGGTGAGAGAGGTAACTTAACTTCTCGTTTGTAAGTAAATTAATTTGTTAGTTTTGCTGATGAAAAAAAACCTTTTGCTCTCAAAATGTAAACGAGAGTTTCTATTGGTCGATTCGGCTTGAGCAAGTCAAAACCCACCAATAGAAATTCCTCGCTCATTCGTAAGCCCCGCCCACTAGGTCCAAACTCACTTATTAACACGTTCATCTCACATCATAAGGGGGGGGGGTCGTGTGCTCGACTGTTTCTTGGCTGGGTCTTCGGGGTTTCCCCGCCAAGTAAAAGTCAAGCACACACACACTTAAAGAGGGGAATGGACTCGTCTCACTTCTCTGTCCATGTGAACTGATTTTAAACAGACTCAAAGTGTTCACTGGGAGCGGGCGGGTGCTTTTGGAGGCATGCTAGCAGTTTCCCTTCATTTACAGTCTCTATGCTAAGCTAGGCTAGCTCCAGCTACACGGTCACCTCCTGAGTGGTGTCGTCGTCTACGTCTTCTCCGTTTGACGGGTGTTATCCATAACCGACAACTATCCGCCCCAGAAGAGCTCTGGATCCTACATTTCCCATGATGCATCATTAATTAGAAACTCACCTGGACAACACACACCTGTCCAGTTTGTAACACACTCTTAAGGATGTCATCAGCTGACCCTGAAGGCATCACCGTGACGTCATCAGGGTCGTGTTCCATATGGTTGTTTCCCGAGAATAATTCCTGTTATTTTCTCAGATGCAAATCTGAAGATTTAAGATAAGCATGATGTTTGAAATTGGCATTAAAATGTTATAAATGGTATAAAATAGCTGCAGTACTCACAACCAATGACACACTGGCCATGAACGCATCACAGGCAGCCGACACTAGGAGGGGAGCGTCTTCACCGTGAGGGGGGGGGGGGTGATGGACTCTGGTCACATCATGTGAGGCTGGAGTTACTAACCGGTTCCTTTTCTCCGGCGGAGGTTTTCATGAGCGTCTCATTACGGGGGGGGGGGGGGTTATGACGTCATGAGAGGCTGAAAGGTCACAGGCTGCAAAAGGAGAACGGGAGGAAGCTCCTCGTGAAGCCCCCCATGAACGTACGCCTCAAGGTCCAGAGCACAAGGAAGATAAATAATGTTTTGATTGTCACCATGCTGTCAGCAGCGTGTATTTACTGTGTGTGTGTGTGTGTGTGTGTGTGTGCACGCAGAGCTGGGTTGTAATTCAACACTCGCCATATAATTATATTGTGAAATGAGAAATCCTCAAAGGTAGATGACTAGACTTTTATTCAGACTATATACTTTATCTGTAGAAATGTAATTGATAATCACAAATCAATAATTGGAGTCGGGGTGACGATTAGAGCTGCAACAAAATCATTTAGTTCCACATTAATCTGCCAGATATTCTCTTGGTTGATCTTTTGGTGGACGGAGATGAGAGAAAGAGTTTCTTAAAGCCCACGGTGGGTCGGTTTGTTTGTTTTAATGCTATCCAACATTATTGAATGAAGATCACAGGTAATAATACCTGGATATCTCCTCGGTTTGTTTAACTTTGCCCATCCTGAGGGGCGGTCATCATATGAGACGTCATCGGAAACAAAAAACATTTCCTTGATATATATAAGCTTTTTATAACATCTTTCTCAACAAACAAAACAAAAAATAACTTTGCAAATGTGCTTTAAATTGACAGTAAAGTCCAGATCTGGGAGGAAACCTCTTGGCTTTGGTGACGTCAACCGTTGGGCTCTCAGTTGTCATCCTCCGCTCCTCGTTACTGCGGATGAAGCAGCCGGGGGAGGCTACTACTCGTTTGGGGTTCAGGGGTGTCGGGTCGAGTTGAGGTCGTTTTATTTGTTGCACGCGGCCTCAGGGATTCAATCGGGAGGGCAGCATATGAATGTGAGACTGTAAAACTGTGAAAGGGAAGTGAGCTTTTCATCACAAAGGCGTCGATGGAGCAGATAAACCACATCGAGTTGGAGCAGGACCCCGTGAGACGGGCAGGGATGGTGTCCCCCTCCGCTTCCACCAGCGGTCCAATGAAAGCCAGCGAGCCTCATTGACCACGCCCCTTATTTTACATTAATTACCCAGCATTTACCAATCGAACACTTTTTTTTAAATTACTGTTGCCGATTCCTCCGCGGCGGAGGGCGGCCCCTCTTTCATCGCCATGGCAACGAAGGGGCCGCCCCCCCGTTTCCCCGGGGAACGGGGGGAGTGCGGGAGGGGGATGTGAGACGAGTTTCGTGGAAACACCACAGTAATGCGATGCGGACGCCATTGTGTCCGAGCTGACGGCGGCGGACGACGCCGGCGTCTCTGTGAGAAGAGATATACATCCGCGCTGGCGGTTAACCCGGGAAAAACCCGGAAGTCGATTTCTCGCTCTGGTTTCCCGGGTTAAAGTGCGCGTCAGGGTGAGAGGTTTGATTCCCACAGGAGTCAACAACCACAGGCACGGCGTCCTTAATTTATAATTAAACTGACTGTGTGTAGGTGTTTGACTCCCCCGGTTGAAACTGGGTCCTTTTTGAGGGACTATTTCTTTGGGCCAATGTTAAATGTTGACAATTTTTCATTCCGGAAGTCAAATGGCACTTCCGGTTCTTCTCCGCTTTTATGAGATTGTAAATACATTTATATATATTTTTATTTATATTGAATGTTAGGAGTTACTTATTTAATTGTGGAACCCTGTAGCCTTGTATTTATTATCATATATGTTTTTCTAAATATTTTACAGACAAAAAAAATAAACGATAGTATTGACAAGCATTTAAACTCAAAGTGAAGATATTCAACTTGAATGCAACAACAACAACAAAATAGTGATAAACTGTAAAGATGATCCTCTTGAACCTCCAATGGCTGGACAACATCTAATAAAAAGCCTGGTGTATTAACACGTGAATAAAGGCCCGACAACTCAGTTTGCAGTCGGTTTCAGTTCAAGTCTATTTCTAAAATCATTGGCACACATAAATCAGACATTGAACCGTATCTTCACCACCATATCTCATCGTCTTATACGTTCTAAACATTAATTATTAAACCACTCGTTTGAACGCCAGACGTGGAGGAAGTGTTTTCGATCAAAGCCTCCAGTGCATCTCAAAGAGGAAGCTCAGATCGGACCCCGGGGAGCTTCAAGTGCATCCGTCTCTGAGAAGGTGTGATGCCGGGAGGTCCGCCAACAAGGAAGGAAGCCATCGCTGTGTTTCCTAGAGACATCATGTTTAACTTTGACCTGGTTCTTGTGTCTGTCAGTTACGTGATGTTTTAGGCATCGCTCTCCCTTTTCTTCCTCCTCCAGGTCCCAGTCACCTCAGCTCTGCCCTGCTGCGACTCTCCTCCCCACCGTCCTCTCCTCCTCCCCCCTTGCCCTCCCACCTCCCTCCAAGATAGATTCCCTCAGGAGCAAGGTTGACCTGCTCAAGCTGCCCCTGGCCCTCGCCTCCAGGTCCATCTCCGAGTGCAAGAGCCAGCTGGGAGGAGTCTGTGAGCAGCGGGGCACACGGGGAGGAGGAGGAGGCGGGGCTCGCACAGCCCGCTCGCCGCCGACCCGAGACATGGACAACGAGTCGCAGTACTCGGGCTACTCGTACAAGTCCTCCCACTCCCGGAGCTCCCGCAAGCACAGGTTGGTCCAATACGCGGCGCTTTGATTCACCTGGCCCAGAGTTTTTGAGAAAGAATAACTAATGGTGGTTAATTTGACTGATATAGAAATTGTGATTGTGTTCTTTGTTTGACTAATTAAAAAGACAAAAGTGTTAAACGTTTCTTGTAAATAAGTAATACAGCCTGAAATAAAACTAAATCACTCTTAGTTGACTCGGAACAAAACTTAATATTCAACAGGGGAGGATCTTCTTATTTATTTATATATATATATATTGTAACATTATTATAAATATATATATATAACATTTTTATTTATATATTATAAATACATTTCATTTAAAAAAAACATTTTTGTTATAATATATATATATATTTATTTTTATTTAAAATCGTATACAAATTATTTTTATTTTTTTCTGAGGACCTGAACTAAATCAAAGTTCTCAAGAAGTTATAATTTTGGGGATGAACTACTCTCGCAAACTTTTTTGGACTTTCTCTCAAGTAGCAGGACCCCGGAATAGTTCCACAAATCAGAATAAATCACATTTTCTAAAATCTGATGTATAAATCTGGTTAATGTGGTTAAATCCTACTCGGAGACCTTCAGTCCAGCCCGTGTGACATGCTGTGTTTGGGTGGTTCAGGGACCGTAGGGATCGGCACCGCTCCAAGAGCCGAGATGGCAGCAGCCGCGGAGACAAATCCGTCACCATCCAGACGCCCGGGGAGCCGCTGCTCGATGCCGAGTCGACCCGCGGGGACGAGCGGGTCAGTGGCGCCGCTTCTACACCATTACATGTTTATTTCAATTATTTTATACATTTTGTAGTTTTTACTTTTTTATTGAAATGGTTGTTACGTCTCTTTGAGTTCTTCTATAACTTCAGAGAATATTTAAATTTTTCGCGAAATTATGACTGTTTTTCATTTATTTATATATATATATATTTAATTATTACATATATTTTTTTAGATACAATTTATTTTTTATTATTTATTTTTATTTTGAATGGTTTTCTTTTAGAATTTGCTCCATTATCTTTATAAATTAAAATATGAAAATGGTTGTTGCGACGCTTTTATTTAAATATATTTTAGTTTTTCTTTCTTTGAGCTGTTGTATAACTTCAGAGCATATTTAAACTTTTCTGAAATTATGGCCTTATTTATTTTTATTTATGTATACTTTTACATTTCAAATTATTTTTTTTCTAATGTTTATTTATTTATTTTATTCATTTTCATTCATAAATGTTATACATTTTTATTTATACATTTGTATACATTTTTATTTATCCTTCTACATTTTATAATTCATTTATTTTTATTAATTTTATTAATTTTTATTTTTAATGGTTTTCTTTTAGCATCTCTGCTTCTATATTTGCTTCAAACACAGAAGTCACATAAGCGCCTTGATTTCTGCCTGGATACAGAACAGATTCAAGTTGTTTAATTACTAAATTGTTCTCTAAAAATCTGCTTCTTAATTTTATTCGGTTATCTCGTAAAATTAAGCTGATTTTTTTCATCTTTTTTGATATATATTTAATGTCCCGAGCCCCTCGTGACCTCCGACCTCTTCCCCGACAGGATGACAACTGGGGCGAGACGACCACGGTGGTCACCGGCACCTCGGAGCACAGCGTGTCCCACGAGGACCTGAGCCGCGCGGCCCAGGACCTGGAGGAGTCGGCGCCGCTGCCGTGCCGGCGCCTGGCGGGCCCGGCGCTGGGCGGCTGCCTGAGCGTCCTGGCGCTGGTCACGCCGCTCGCCTTCCTCGCGCTGCCGCAGGCGCTGTGGCGCGAGGCCCTGGAGCCGTGCGGCACGCCGTGCGAGGGCCTCTACGTGTCGCTGGCCTTCAAGCTGCTGGTGCTGCTCATCTCGTCCTGGGCGCTGTTCCTGCGGCCGCCGCGCGCCTCGCTGCCGCGCTTCTTCGTGTTCCGCTGCCTGCTGATGGTGCTGGTGCTCCTCTTCGTCGCCTCCTACTGGCTGTTCTACGGCGTGCGGGTGCTGGAGCCGCGGGAGCGCGACTACCGCGGCATCGTGGAGTACGCGGCGTCGCTGGTGGACACGCTGCTCTTCATCCAGTACCTGGCGCTGGTTCTGCTGGAGGTCCGGCAGCTGCAGCCCGCCTTCTGCCTCAAGGTGGTGCGCAGCACGGACGGAGCCAGCCGCTTCTACAACGTGGGCCACCTCAGGTGGGGGGGGGGGCACTATGTGAGTGTGTGTGTGTGTTTATCTGTCTGTATTTATGTGTGTATGCATTGGGGGGGGCATCAATGTGTGTGTATCAATGTGTGTGTGTGTGTATCAATGTGTGTGTGTGTGTGTATAAATGTATGTGTGTATGTATGAATGTGTGTGTGTATGAATGTGTGTGTGTATGAATGTGTGTGTGTGTATACATTTATATGTGTATGTGTGTGTGTATGTGTGTGTATGAATGTGTGTGTATGTGTGTGTATGTATGTGTGTGTGTGTGTATACATTTATATTAGTGCTGTGAAAAATAACGCGTTAACTCAGTTAATTCAATTACAGGTTTAACTAGTTTTTGTTTTTTTAACGCATTTAACGCATGCGCAGAATGAGCTTCCAATCCGTCTGTTGTTGGTCGTCGGGACGAAAAGAAAGTGACTTGCAAAATGAGCTTCCAAAAAAAAAAGTCACTTGTCAATCTGTCCCCGTGTCCGGGCCGGTGAGGTTTCAGCTTTGCAGCGGTGTCCCCGCCGTCCCTTTCATCACGGCCCAGTTCATGAAGAAAACCCACACAGTCAGTTTGCCTCAGCAGCTGCTAGAGGAAGACTAGAGGCCTTTAGATTGTATCATGGTGGAGTTAATGGTTGACAAACAAGAGAACAATGCTCTGTTTAACCTCCTGTTACCTTTACATTTACTAACATATTTTACCCTCGGGGTCAATTTGACCCCAGCAATTAAAACCTCCAGAAAATTATTAGAATTAATATTGCGTCCCAAGTTTAAGTGTGAGGTACTTTATGTTTGTTTGTTGACTACCTAAATAGCCCTTTAAATAAATAAAAAAGTTGATATTTCTGATATGTTTGACACAGTGAAAAACAGCCTGGGGTCAAATTGACCCCAAAGAACACCGACATTAAACATTGAATGGGGTCAAATTGACCCGAAAGGTAACAGGAGGGTTAAACATTCTGTTTAGGATGAAGATGTATTAATGTTCCATATGGAAGAAAACTGCTAAATAACTGCTGAGTTGCAGCACCATTGTATAGAAGAATGTTTAAATGTATATATCCGTCTTTTGTCATAAATCTCTATGTTCTCACAAAATATACCGAGAATATCGGTAATATGTGATTAATCATGATTAATCCACAGAAACCTGTGATTAACCCGATTAAAATTTTAATCGTTTCACAGCCCTAATTTATATGTGTGTGTGTGTCTATGTATGAATGTGTGTGTGTGTGTATGAATGTTTGTGTATAAATGTGTGTGTATACATTTATATGTGTGTGTGTGTCTATGTATGTATGAATGTGTGTGTGTATGAATGTGTGTGTGTGTGTGTATAAATGTGTGTGTATACATTTATATGTGTGTGTGTCTATGTATGTATGAATGTGTGTGTGTGTGTGTGTGTGTGTGTGTATGTATGTGTGTGTATGAATGTTTGTGTATAAATGTGTGTGTATACATTTATATGTGTGTGTCTATGTATGAATGTGTGTGTGTGAGTCCATTGACCCTCTCTCTCTCCAGTGTGCAGCGGGCATCCCTCTGGGTTCTGGACCGTTACTATAGCGACTTCTCCGTGTTCAACCCGGCGCTGCTCAACCTGCCCAAGTCCATCCTGTCCAAGAAGATGACGGGCTTCAAGGTCTACTCGCTGGACGGTGAGGCCCCGCCCCCGCACGCTCCCCCCACGAGGTCACGACCCCGCTAACCCCCCCCCCCCTCTGTAGAAAGCACCACCAACAACTCGTCGGGTCAGTCTCGGGCGATGATCGCGGCCGCCGCCCGGCGGAGAGACAACTCCCACAACGAGTTCTACTACGAGGAGGCGGAGCTAGACCGCCGGCTACGCAAGCGCAAGGCCAGGTGTGTGTGTGTGTGTGTGTATGAATGTGTGTGTGCGCATTTGTCTATGTGGGTGTGTGTGTGTTTATGTGTGTGTGTAAGCGTGTCTGTCAGTGTGTGTGTGTGTGTGTGTCTTTGCGTTTGTCTATGTGTGCGTGTGTGTCTGTAAGTGCGTGGGCAAGGCCAGGTGTTTGTGTGTGTGTGTGCGCATGTTTCTCTGTATGTGTGTGTGTGTGTGATGTGTGTGTGTGTGTGTGTATATGTGTGTGTGTATGCGATGAGATGCTGTTGCTATAATTCACGATATTTTTATATTCTGTTTATTTTATTATTGTTTTATTATTTACGTGTTTTAAATGTAAAACAAGAAATTTCCCTCTGGATGAAAACAATTAAAATCTCTAATTATTAATTAATGATAAACCGCATCAAAAACTTATTTTTCTTAATTTTACGTGGCGCTTTAAATTATTAGAATAATTATTAGAATTCCATAATTAATTTAGATAAATAATATAGAGATAATGGGAAATAATATATTTTTATATCATATTTTATTTATATAGCTCATGAATAATCTCAATGTGATGATCCCCCCCCCCCCCCAGGCTGGTGGTGGCGGTGGAGGAGGCCTTCACGCACATCAAGCGTCTCCATGACGACGAGGTGGCGTCGTCCCCCAAACACCCGCGCGAGGTGATGGACCCCCGCGAGGCGGCGCAGGCCATCTTCGCCCCGATGGCGCGCGCCATGCAGAAATACCTGAGGACCACGAGGCAGCAGGGCCTCCACAGCATGGAGAGCATCATCACACACCTGCAGTTCTGCATCACACACAGCATGGCGCCCAAGGTACACACACACACACACACACACACACACACTCACACACACACACACACACACACTCACACTCACACACACACTCACACATAAACACACACACTCACACACGCTCACACACACATAAACACACACACACTCACACACACACTCACTCATGCACACGCATACATTCACACACACTCACACACACACTCACACACACAAACACATAAACACACACACACTCACTCACGCACACGCATATATTCACACACTCTCACACACACGCACATACACACATATATATAGATATATATATGTGTGTATATATATATATATGTGTGTATATATATATACACTCTCACACACACACACTCTCACACACACACACTCACTCACACACACACACACACTCTCACACCCGAGGTTCTTCAACAGTCTCATGTTTCCAGGCCTTCCTGGAGCGCTACCTGTCGCCCGGCCCCACGGTGCAGTACCAGCAGCCGACCGCCAGGGGGCGCCCGTGGACGCTGGTGAGCGAGGAGCCGGTGACCTCGGCGCTGCGCCAGGGCCTCGTCTTCTCCCTGCGGCGCCTGGACTTCTCGCTGGTCGTCACGGTGACGCCCCTCCCCTTCCTGAGGCTCGGCGAGGAGTTCGTCGACCCCAAGAGCCACAAGTTCGTCATGAGGCTGCAGTCGGAGACCTCGGTGTAGAGCCGGACCCCCTGCTGGGTCACTGAGGAGGCCACGGGGGCCACTCAGGAACCTTTTCAGGAGAGGAGGCTCCTCCTCCTCCTCCTCATCACAGACGCTCTGATGTCTGGGTTTTTTTAACGAAAAAATGCACACTTTATATTCTCTCTCTCTTTTCGCCTCATCCGTAACCACTGGACTACTTTCACTGCGCTGCCTCAGAGGAGAAGCAGGAGGAGGAGCAGGAGGAGGAGGAGGAGGAGGAGCAGGAGGATTACATCATACGTGTCACTTCCTCTTTCTTTAAAAACAGACCAACTGGAGCTTCTGCTGCCTCCTCTCTGGTCACATGACTCCGCCTCTCTGGTCACATGACTCTGACTTCTTTATATCAAAGTGTTTACACTTGCAGAATGTAGCGTTTTGTGCTTTTGAATTAACACGCAGCTTTTATTTTATTTTATTGTGCGGCCTTCGTTTTCTGTTCCTCCGGAGAAGCGACGCGTAGGACCCCTGCTGAGCTCCTCAGACCACATGCAGGTTGTTATTCTACACGGGCATTTCTTTAGACGCCTGTCTCCATCGCGTGGTCGTCTCCTGACCTCTTGACCTCCTGACCTCTTGACCTCCACTCTGACTTCTACTTTACCAACATGTACTTTTAATAAAATAGAAACGAGCCTGAATAACCACCTCTACTGACGGACTCCTGTTTGTTGTGAGTGTCTTGAACGCCTCTCCAGCTGTGGGAGGGGGCGTGGCTACAGGGAGGACGCATGCAGAGCCTCCTCTGGATTGGCTGAACCAGGCCGCCGTTAAAAGAACCATCCAATAGAATTTGATGACATCACTTCCTGTCGCCAGGCGAAGAGAACATAGAAATGAAACCACTTCTTCCTGGGCCTGAGGAAGAGGAAGAGGAGGCCGCCATCGCAGACTTAGTCAACAAGCCCCGCCTCCTGCATGACCAGCTGTTATCTGAAGGGTCAACGATAGAACTACAAAAATGGTGGAACTTGTTATCAAATGTCTTTTATTTTTAATGAGAATCAAAAGATGAAGAAACGAGAGAAAGATTCAGAGAAATATATAAAGAATATAAAGAAGTTAAAGATTATAAAGAAGTTAAAGAATATAAGAACTTAAAGAATATAAAGAACGTTCTCGTAAAGGGATTGAAGTCTGAGACTTAAGAACCTTATGAATCCTAATCTAGCATTTAAATTAAAATGCATTTTAATTTAAATGCATTTCAACAAAGGATCACAAAGCCAGGCGTCTGACTGTAGCTCCTCCCTCTCTTTCTCCTCTCTTTCTCCTCTCTACTTTCATCACGCTTCTAAACTTGCGCCACGAGCCGAAAGGAGCGCAGTGACCACGCTGCCTCCTCTTCCTCCCCCCTCTCCCTCCTCCTCTTCCTCCAGGTCCTAACACATATACTGCTCCCTGCAGTGGAGGCCTCCTGATGCTCGTTGGGACGCGGCATCCAGATGCAGACCTTCTTCTCTCAATTTATTCTATTAATTCTTTATTTTATTTTTTCATAACTTTATTCTTTCTCTAATTTTAACAT